>NC_064918.1:14755170-15055170 GCF_929443795.1 Astur gentilis | reverse complement strand
GAACCCTCATGAAGTGACAGAATATTTGAAAGACAAACGCTGTGGCTATTCCAAAGACGTACAACTCGCCTCACTGTGCTGGGCCCTGGCCAGTATCTACCAAACACTGCTTGATACTAGGCAGCACCCTCAGGGAGAAAAGATGGAAAACAGAACAACAAACACTGTGGCTGCCCCTACCCCGACAACAGACACTTCAGCTAAACCAGAGAACCAACCTGTGCCAGTATCAGTCGCCCCTGTACAGAAAAAGAAAGACACAAAGAAATCAGATCGCTTAGCGAGAGACGAAGATGAACCAGGGTCATCGCGAGAACAGGAGGCAGAGGCAGAACCTGAAATAATTACCCGATCTCTATCTATGAGTGAGTTGCGTGACATGCGAAAAGATTTTAGCCGCCACCCAGGTGAGCACATTGTTACCTGGCTGCTCCGATGCTGGGATAGCGGGGCTAGTAGTGTGGAATTAGAGGGTAAGGAAGCCAAGCAGTTGGGATCTCTGTCTAGGGAAGGGGGCATCGACAAGGCGATTGGGAGAAAAACACAAGTCCTCAGCCTCTGCAGGCGACTTCTGTTAGGTGTAAAGGAAAGATACCCCTTCAGGGATGAAGTTACATGTCACCAAGGCAAGTGGACCACCATGGAGAGAGGTATCCAGTACCTGAGGGAATTAGCCGTGCTGGAGGTGATTTACAATGATCCAGAAAATGCGCAGTCACCCACAGATCCAGATGAGGTCCAATGCACACAACCCATGTGGTGGAAGTTTCTACGAAGTGCACCACCAACCTATGCCAACTCATTGGCAGTAATGTCCTGGAGAGAAGGCTATGTTCAAACGGTGGATGAATTGGCTGTCCAACTCCGGCAATACGAAGGGAGTCTCTCTTCCTCCCTACGGGCCTGTGTCTCAGCTGTAGAGGAGTTGTCCCGAGAGTTCCAGCAATTCAAAGTGGATCTGTCCTCCTCCTCACCTGTACAGGCCCTCATCGCAGTTCTTGGGAGTAAGCGTTCCTCTGCCCAAGAGAGAGGAGAGAGAAAGTACACACGACGGGCTAACCTGTGGTTTTACCTGCGTGACCATGGAGAGGACATGAGGAAGTGGGATGGAAAACCCACTTCAGTCTTGGATGCATGGGTACAGGAGTTGCGAGAAAAAGCAACCAGAAAAGAGGATTCTTCTTGGAAAACTGCTGCTCCAGTTTCCCGTGAGCAGTCCCCCAGACGCAGTAGATGGGCTGATCTCATTTCTGATCCCCTTGAAGGGACTTCTGATTCACGTGTGCAGAAAGTGAGTAAGGGATATTCTAACCAGGATTAGAGGGGCCCTGCCTCCAGCCAGGTGGAGGAGAGGGACAACCGAGTCTACTGGACAGTGTGGATTCGATGGCCTGGCACATCAGACCCACAGGAACATAAGGCTCTAGTGGACACTGGTGCACAATGTACCCTAATGCCATCAAGTTCTAAAGGGGCAGAACCCATCTGTATCTCTGGTGTGACAGGGGGATCCCAAGAGCTAACTGTATTGGAAGCTGAAATGAGTCTAACCGGGAATGAGTGGCATAAACACCCCATTGCGACTGGCCCAGAGGCCCCGTGCATCCGTGGTATAGATTATCTCAGGAGGGGGTATTTCAAGGACCCAAAAGGGTACTGTTGGGCCTTTGGTATAGCTGGATTGGAGACGGAGGAGATTGAACAGCTGTCTACCCTGCCGGGTCTCTCCCAAGACCCTTCAGTTGTGGGGTTGCTGAAGGTTGAAGAACAACAGGTGCCAATTGCTACCACGACGGTGCACCGGCAACAATATCGCACCAACCGAGACTCCCTGATCCCCATCCATAAGCTGATTTGCCAATTGGAGAGCCAAGGAGTGATCAGCAAGACTCACTCACCCTTTAATAGTCCCATATGGCCCGTGCAGAAATCCAATGGGGAATGGCGACTCACAGTAGATTATCGTGGGCTGAATGAAGTCACGCCACTGCTGAGCGCTGCTGTGCCAGATATGTTAGAGCTTCAATATGAACTGGAATCAAAGGCAGCTAAGTGGTATGCCACAATTGACATTGCTAATGCATTGTTCTCCATTCCTTTGGCAGCGGAGTGCAGGCCTCAGTTTGCTTTCACTTGGAGGGGCGTCCAGTACACCTGGAATCGACTGCCCCAGGGGTGGAAACACAGCCCCACCATTTGCCATGGACTGATCCAGGCTGCACTAGAAAAAGGTGAAGCTCCAGAGCACCTGCAATATATTGAGGACATCATCATATGGGGCAACACGTCAGAAGAAGTTTTTGAGAAAGGGAAGAAAATAATCCAAATCCTTTTGAAGGCTGGTTTTGCCATAAAAGAAAGTAAGGTCAAGGGACCTGCGCAGGAGATCCAGTTCTTAGGAGTAAAATGGCAAGATGGGCGTCGTCAGATCCCTGTGGACGTCATCAACAAAATAGCAGCTATGTCCTCACCAACTAATAAAAAGGAAACACAGGCTTTTTTAGGTGTGGGTTTTTGGAGAATGCATATTCCAAATTACAGTCAAATTGTAAGCCCTCTCTACCAAGTTACTCGGAAGAAGAACGATTTTAAATGGGGCCCTGAGCAACGGCAAGCCTTTGAACAGATTAAGCAGGAGATTGTTCACGCAGTAGCTCTTGGGCCAGTCCGGACAGGACAAGATATTAAAAATGTGCTCTACACTGCAGCTGGGGAGAATGACCCTACCTGGAGCCTTTGGCAGAAAGCACCTGGGGAGACCCGAGGCCGACCTCTGGGGTTTTGGAGTCGGGGATATCGAGGATCCGAGGCTCCCTATACTCCAACTGAAAAAGAGATCTTGGCAGCATATGAAGGAGTTCGAGCCGCCTCAGAAGTGGTTGGTACTGAAACACAGCTGCTCTTAGCACCCCGACTGCCAGTGCTGGGCTGGATGTTCAAAGGGAAAGTTTCCTCTACGCATCACGTGACTGACACCAAGTGGAGTAAGTGGATCGCACTCATCACACAGCGAGCTCGCATAGGAAACCCCAGTCGCCCAGGAATGTTAGAAGTGATCACGGACTGGCCAGAAGGCAAAGATTTTGGAATGTCGCCAGAGAAAGAGGTGATACGGGCTGAAGAAGCCCCGCTGTATAATAAACTGCCAGAAAATGAGAGGCAATATGCCCTGTTCACTGATGGGTCCTGTCGCATTGTGGGGAAACATCGAAGGTGGAAGGCTGCTGTATGGAGTCCTACACGACTAGTCGCAGAAACTGCTGAAGGAGAAGGTGAATCGAGTCAGTTTGCAGAGGTGAAAGCCATCCAGCTAGCGTTAGACATTGCTGAAAGAGAAAAGTGGCCAGTGCTCTATCTCTATACTGACTCATGGATGGTGGCAAATGCCCTATGGGGGTGGCTACAGCAATGGAAGAAGGGCAATTGGCAGCGCAGAGGTAAACCCATCTGGGCTGCCACACTGTGGCAAGATATCGCTGTTCGGATAGAGAAGCTAGTGGTAAAAGTACATCACGTAGATGCTCATGTACCCAAGAGTCGAGCCACTGAAGAACATCAAAACAACCAGCAGGCGGATCAGGCCGCCAAGATTGAAGTGTCTCAGGTGGACCTGGACTGGCAACATAGGGGTGAGCTATTTATGGCTCAGTGGGCCCACGATACCTCAGGCCATCAGGGAAGAGATGCAACATATAGATGGGCTCGAGATCGAGGGGTGGACTTGACCATGGACACTATCGCACAGGTCATCCATGAATGTGAAACATGTGCTGCAATTAAGCAAGCCAAGCGGCAAAAACCCCTGTCGCATGGAGGGCGATGGCTGAAATATAAACAGTGGGAGGCCTGGCAGATTGACTATATCACACTCCCACGAACACGCCAAGGCAAGTGCCATGTGCTTACAATGGTGGAAGCAACCACTGGATGGCTGGAAACATACCCTGTGTCCCATGCCACTGCCCAGAACACTATCCTGGGCCTTGAAGAGAAAATTTTATGGCAACACGGCACCCCAGAAAGAATCGAGTCGGACAACGGGACTCACTTCCGAAACAACCTCGTAGACACCTGGGCCAAAGAACATGGCATTGAGTGGGTATATCACATCCCTTATCACGCACCGGCCTCCAGAAAAATTGAACGATACAATGGACTGCTGAAAACTACAGTGAGAGCGATGGGGGGTGGAACTTTCAAGCATTGGGATACACATTTAACAAAAGCCACCTGGTTAGTTAATACTAGAGGATCCGCCAATCGGGCTGGCCCCCCCCAACCAAGACTTCCACATACTGTAGAAGGGGATAAAGTCCCTGTAGTGCGCATGAGGAGTATGTTAGGAAAGACAGTCTGGGTTAGTCCTCCCTCAAGCAGAGGCAAACCCATTCAAGGGGTTGTTTTTGCTCAAGGACCTGGGTACACCTGGTGGGTGATGCAGAAGGATGGGGAGGTTCGATGTGTACCTCAGGGAGATTTGATTTTGGGAGAGAATAGCCAGTGAATTGGGCTGTATGATATTTAAATATGCTAAATAACCTGCCAATGCATGTCATTGTATCTATAGTGTCTATATGCCATATCAAGGGTATTATTGTGAGAATTATCCAAATGACTACAGGATGGACTTTTGAAACTGAGCCAAGTACAACAGCGATAGAACTTGAACTGGCACCCAGCAATTTCCTCAAGATCAACATCTTCGACCAGCAGACCAAGGTAGTGGGTTGCACCAAATGTACTAGCCACAAGTTCCAGAGGCAGCGTACAACAACCCAACATCTCACACCATCTCTCTCTTATCCTGAAGAACTGTTACAACAGATGGAGCCCCAAAATCGATGGACACATTAGAGGGATAGCCCATAGGCTAAAGGAACACCATGTGTGTGTGTGTGCGAGGTCGGGGGGTGGAGTCCATATACTTATATATAAGTCAAGGAAAGTTGTAGTGGTTGATTAGGAAAAAAAAATGTAAGATCGGGGCATGATGTAGATGGTATAGAATAAGGGGTGGATAATGTCCTGGGTTCAGCTGGGATAGAGTTAATTTTTACAGGAACCTGGGAGGTGGGGGCATAGCCGGGGCAGCTGACCTGAACTAGCCAAGGAGCTATTCCATACCATGTGACATCATGCTCAGTATATAAATGGGGAGCGGGCCGGGGGGTGGTCTCTTTTTTTCGGTGGGGGAAGTGGCGGAGCGTCGGGTCCCGGGTGGTGAGCAGTTGCACTGTGCATCACTCTTTTTGTATACTCTTTCATTAGTGCCGTCGTTGTTGTAATTTCTTTGTGTTTGTCCCAGTAAACTGCCTTTATCTCAACCCTCGAGGTTCCAGTTTCTTTTTCTTTTCTCTCCTCCGTGTCCTCCCCATCCCACCGGAGGGGGGCGGAGGAGTGAGCGAGCGGCTGCGTGGTCCTTTGTTACCGGCCGGGCTGAAACCACGACAGTAGGGTAATGAGAAATAAAACCAAATCTTAAAACACCTTCCCCTCCACCCTTCCCTTCTTCCTCAGCACAACTTCACTCCTGATTTTCCCTACCTCCTCCCCTGCATGGCACAGGGGGACAGGGAGTGGGGGTTATGGTCAGTTCATCACACATCTCTGCCACTCCTTCCTCCTCAGGGGCAGGACTCCTCACACTCTTCCCCTGCTCCAGCGTGGGGTCCCTCTGTCGTGGTTTAACCCCAGCCAACAACTAAGCACCACACAGCCGCTCACTCACTTCCCCCCCACCCAGTGGGATGGGGGAGAAAATCGGGGAAAAAAAGTAACACTCATGGCTTGAGATAAGAATGGTTTAATAGAACAGAAAAGAAGAAACTAATAATTATAATGATAACAGTAATAAAATGACAGCAGTAGTAATAAAAGGTTTGGAATGTACAAATGATGCACAGTGCAATTGCTCACCACCCGCTGACTGACACCCAGTTAGTCCCCGAGCGGTGATTCCCCCCACCCCCACTTATCCCAGTTTCTATACTAGATGTGATGTCACATGGTATGGAATATCCTGTTGGCCAGTTTGGGTCAGCTGCCCTGACTGTGTCCTGTGCCAACTTCTTGTGCCCCTCCAGCCTTCTTGCTGGCTGGGCTTGAGAAGCTGAAAAATCATTGACTTTAGACTAAACATTACTTGGCAACAACTGAAAACATCAGTGTGTTATCAACATTCTTTGCATACTGAACTCAAAACATAGCACTGTACCAGCTACTAGGAAGACAATTAACTATCCCAGCTGAAACCAGGACACGCTCCCATGGGAGACAGTCTTCCATGAACTTCTCCAATGTGAGTCCTTCCCACGGGCTGCTGTTCTTCACGAGCTGCTCCAGCATGGGTCCCCCATGGAGTCACAGGTCCTGCCAGGAGCCTGCTCCAGCGCGGGCTTCCCACGGGGTCACAGCCTCCTTTGGGAACCCACCTGCTCCAGCGTGGGGTCCTCCCTGGGCTGCAGGTGGATATCTGCTCCTCCGTGGACCTCCCTGGACTGCAGGGGGACAGCCTGCCTCACCAGGGTCTTCACCACGGGCTGCAGGGGAATCTCTGCTCCGGCGCCTGGAGCATCTCCTCCCCCTCCTTCTTCACTGACTGTATTGGCTTTGTATGGCAAGGTTTTGGTAGTGGGGGGGGGGGGGGGGGGGGGGGGCGGTTACAGTGGTGGCTTCTGTGAGAAGCTGCTGGAAGCTTCCCCTGTGTCCGACAGAGCCAATACCAGCTGGCTCTGAGATGGACCCGCCACCTGCCAAGGCCGAGCCAATCAGCGACAGTGGTAGTGCCTCTGTGATAATATATTTAAGAAGGAAAAAAAAGTTGCTGAGACAGACAGAAATGGCAGCTGGAGAGAGGAGTGAGAACACGTAAGAGAAACAACCCTGCAGATACCAAGGTCACCGCTGGAGCAGGTTCCTGGCAGGACCTGCGGATCTGTGGAGAGAGGAGCCCACGGAGCAGGTTTTCTGGCAGGACTTGTGACCCCGTGGGGGACCCACGCTGGAGCAGTGTGCTCCTGAAGGACTGCACGCTGTGGAAAGGACCCATGCTGGAGCAGTTCGTGAAGAACTGCAGCCCGTGGGAATGGCCCACATTGAAGAAGTTCGTGGAGGACTGTCTCCCATGGGAAGGACCCCACACTGGAGCAGGGGAAGAGTGTGATGAGTCCTGCCCCTGAGGAGGATGAAGCAACAGAAATAACATGTGATGAACTGACCGTAACCCCCATTCCCCGTCCCCCTGTGCTGCTCAGGGAGGTAGGTAGAGAATCCGGGAGTGGAGTTGTGTTGGGAATTGGCTTAATGAGAAAGGACGCGGGTCTATGGAAAGGTTGTGCGAGCAGAGTGGTGTGTGAAGGAATGTTAGCGTGGGCAGCAAGACTAGGCCTCGGCCAAAACTGCTGGTCTTGCTGATATCAGGAGAAAGATAAGGACACTGTGACCTTGGCAGAGTTTCACAGACAACTTTGAGAAAGTTCCCATGAGAAAATTGCGGAACATCCATAGCTGCAAACCACAAGTGGGTGTGTTTTAGTAATGAATAAACATTAGCAATGTACCAATCATAATAGGACTAGTAGGCATAATTATCGTAAGCTGTATAAATATGAGCTATCCGTGCAAATAAAGTTGAATCACTTCTATCACTCATATTGAGTCGACTTATGTGCATTCCTCCGCCGCTCGCAGAGTTGTGCCCAGGAAGAAGGGAGGAGTGGAGGGAAGGTGTTCTGAGATTTGGTTTTATTTCTTATTAACCTACTCTGGTTGATTTGTAATAAATTGAGTTACTTTTCCCCAAGTTGAGTCTGTTTTGCCCGTGACAGTAATCGGTTGAGTGATCTCTCCTGTCCTTACCTCGACCCATGAGCCCCTTGTTATATTTTCTCTCCCCTGTCCAGCTGAGGAGGGGGAGTGATAGAACGGCTTTGGTGGGCACCTGGCATCCAGCCAGGGTCAACCCGCCACACTGACCTTGGTGTCTGCAGAGTTGTTTCTTGTTGGAGCGGCGGAGGAATGCACGTAAGTCGACCCAATATGAGTGATAGAAGTGATTCAACTTTATTCGCGCAGCTAGCTCATATTTATACAGTTTGCGATAATTATGCCTACTAGTCCTAATATGATTGGTACAGTGCTAATGTTTATTCATTACTAAAATACACCCACTTGTGGCTGGCAGCTACGCGTGTTCAGTAACTTTCTCATGAGAACTTCTTCAAAAGTTACTTGTGAAGTTATGCCAAGGTCACACTGTTTTTACCTTTCTCCCGATAACAGCAAGACCAGCTGTTGTTTTTCTCCTGCTATCAGTAAGGCCAGCTATTCTCGGCCAAGGCCTAATCTTGTTGCTCAAACTGACATTCTTTCACACAGAACTCTGCTCGCACAACTTTTCCACAGGCTCATGTCCCTTTTCAGCAAGCCAGCTCCCAACAATTCCCCCTTTTTCTTTTTGTGCGAGTAGAGCTTGGTGTGTCAGCTTTGAGACTCCTTTCATCATGCACCCATATGCAATTTTAACTATTATACAGATTAATATCAATATACCCAACCACCGTAAGGCTTCCTTAATCAATGACATTAGCCATGGTGTTATCCCGCCGAATATTGATTGTAACACCCCATCAAACCAATTAATCTCTTGTTGGATGTTTTGTGTATGTTTTTTTAACCAATTTATCTGTTTGTGAATAGATTGAGAATGATCACTTAAAGTAAAGCAACACATCCCCTCAACATCTTCACACCCATGTCCTTGTGCCAGCAATAGAAAATCAATAGCTGCTCTATTTTGTAACACTGCATGTCTTAAACTTGACATGTCCTGCATCATCTCTTCAAGGACCTCTGACGTGGCCCTAGCCTGCTTTACCGACCAACAAGCGAGTTTATTCAATTGATTCAAAGCACGAGCTGTCCCTACACTTGGGAACATAGATGCAAAAATTCTAGTTGTAACTGACCATAATTCAACATTATCATCACAATTTTGACTAAGTTGAGCTATACTCCTTTTGCTTCTGGGTGAGGATCGTAATATTTTAAGCCAATTCCGGTGTGTTAATGTAAGTAAGGCCAATTTACCAATATAACAAGGTCCTCCAAGAGGATTCTTTGGGATTCCGCCCCATGCTCTATCTCCACAAATCAAAAATATTCCAGGCGGTAAAGCTTTAGCCGAACCTTTTACTCTCAATATTTCATTGGCATTATTCATACTCCATCCATAGGCTCCAAATGTTGTAGTTTTATTAAATTTGCCACAATAATGATTAATATCGAAACTCGTACTGTAAGGAGAAACAATTGTACCACTAGCTCCATTTATAAATGGATTGTCATCCCAACCAATTCGACTACTTTTTCCTAACCAGCGTGCCATGTGCATTGCTTGTACAGTGAATTTATTAAAGTTACCAAAAGAGATGCAAGTACGAGTTGTATTCTCATGTGTACCATTGTCAATTGCTTCAGAGCCCAAAAGGTCTAGTTGCTGTGGATCCCAGGGTAGAGTATGATTTAATTGCATAATTAAACAAGCTGATTGACTTGCTACATCTATTCCATTACAACTTTTGCTATTATCTATCCATCCTAGAAAGTCAGAAGAGTCTAAATGAGGGTAACCTATCAAGCATGTTTTAAAGGGTTCTGTTGCAGTTGCCAAACTCAAACAAAAATCAGTCTGTCCCGTCCTATTTGCCCACGCTATCCAGACATTTGTCTGACCCGGTACCGGAACTGCTTTCAGTGGAACAAGAAGGGCGAACAGTAGTGGGAGCAGGCGCAGCTTTGGTCCATCTAGACGGCACCCATTGAGGTCCTGTAGGAGTAATAACACACATATAACCTTTCCCCATATATCGTACTTCAACGGGTCCCTTCCATTCACCCGTTGCCAAATCCCTATAATACACCTTCATTGGTTGCTTTTGTTCTAAAGTAGCAACTCCTGAATGAACTTTGACTGGTGGCTCATCATTCTCCCCAAATATACATAGGTAATTCATAACAAATAATGTTTTAGCCAACTTTTCCTGAACATCACACACATCTTTAAATTTCTGCAAATATTCTTTCAATGTCTGGTTAACCCGTTCTACAATAGCCTGTCCTGTGGGAGAGTGTGGAATGCCTGTAATATGCGTCACCCCCCATTGTTGACAAAATTTTCTGATCTTTTCACCAGCATACGCTGGTCCATTGTCCGTCTTTAATTTCTGAGGCACTCCCATGACAGCAAAACTACTTGTCAAATGTCGGACAACATGCAGCGCCTTTTCCCCGGCTTGTGCCGTTGCCCAGATAAATCGACTGAATGTATCTACAGTCACATGCACATATTTCAAACGACCAAACTCAGATACATGGGTAACGTCCATTTGCCAAAGTTCGTTTGGGCCCAGTCCGCGTGGGTTAACTCCAGTCCCTAAACCTGGTCCATGATGACTACACTCAGGGCACGCTCTCACGATTCCTCGGGCTTCTTCGATTGTAATACTAAATTGCTTATATAAACCTCTTGCATTTTGATGAAATACGTTGTGAGTTTCTTTGGCTTTTACAAAGTCATTCATAGGTACAGTCACGGTAACTAATTGGTCAGCTTTATCATTTCCTTCTCCCAGTCCTTCCTTCCACATGTGACTTCTAATGTGAATAACTGCATAGCTTTTCTGTCTCTGTCATAATGCCGATTGTAATTGACGAAACAATTCAAATAGGCGAGAATTCTTGATGTCTTTGATCCTCGCATCTTCAATCCTTTCCAAAACTCCAGCAACATATAATGAGTCTGTCACAAAATTCAATTCTGTATCATGCCATTGTAGAGCTGCCCACACCACTGCTGCTAATTCCAGTGTTTGCAGTGAGTCTCCTGGCACTGCTGCAAGGATATGATGATACCATTGATTATCTTGAAGCCATGTAATTGCTGCTGTACGTGACCTTTTTCCAGCATCGGTAAATACAGTAACTGCGTCTGACAATGGTCTCTCACTTCGTTTTGATGGCATTATCCATGTATTTTGACTGACCCATTGCAGGACTGGTGCTTTAATTGAATCAATAGTTATATCATTTGCTGTTGACAATAGACTGATTTGTAAGTCCTCCGACTGTCGCAAACACCACTCTAATTTTTCCCTTTTAATAGGTATTCTGATAATTCCCGGCTCCGATCCAGTAATTTGTAATATTCTTGTCCTTCCTTTCATAATTAGTTCTGCTAAAGTCTCTAATTTCCTCTCAATCATTTTTTGTGGTTGCAATCGTGTAAACAACCATTCCAACACTCGGACCTTCTCCCCCTTTTTCTTTTTGCACTGGGTCAGTGCACCAATTAATTGAGACGGTCCATGTATAATCGTTAAATCGACAGGAATACGCGGATCTCGACGATCTACCCACCTTTGTGTAATTTGTTTGACAATTGCCTTGATAACTTCCTGTTGTCTGGAAGAAAGGTGTACAGGTTTCGCTGGATCTGTTCCTTGTAATAATGGCCTAAGTTCTTCTAATTGTTCATTTGGTATACCCACTACTGGTCGCAACCATTGTAGGTCTCCCATCAATTTCTGTACATCGTTTAATGTCCGTAGTTCAGTGTGCAGGGTTAACTTTTGAGGGCGAATTTGAGATTCTGAAATGTTCCAGCTGAGGTACTTCCAAGGCGAAACCCTCTGTATTTTTTCTGGAGCAATGACTAAACCTTCCTTTCTTAAAGCCTGCGATAAAAATTGCTCTTGTTGTTTTGTAAAACAGTCCTTTTGAGCTATCAGGATATCATCCATATAATGATAAATAAACGCTGTCGGCCAGGCCTCCCGGACAGGACGTAATGCATTGTCCACAAATAATTGACAAAGAGTTGGACTATTCTTCATACCTTGTGGTAACACTGTCCATTCATACCGTTGCGCAGGCGCCTCTCTATTAATCGAAGGCAGAGTAAATGCAAATCGCTGGGTGTCTCGCTGATGCAAATGTATAGTGAAGAAACAGTCCTTAAGATCAACTATCAATAGAGTCCATTGATCTGGTAACATAGCAGGATTGGGTAGTCCAGGTTGTAAAGCTCCCATTGGTTGCATCTGAGAATTTACTGCTCTTAAATCTTGTAGTAGTCTCCAGTTTCCTGATTTCTTTCTTATTACAAAGATTGGAGTATTCCATGGACTTGTTGATAACTGTAAATGTCCTTGTTGAAGCTGTTCTCGAACAAGGTTATGAGCTGCCTGTAGACTTTCCTTTTTCAATGGCCACTGCTCGATCCAGACTGGATCATCTGTCAGCCACTGTAATTGGATCGGGAAAGTCCATTCTGCAGTGACCGCCATTGAAAATGCTTGTCCGTGGTAAGGATCACTCCCATTTGATCTAAAACATCCCTTCCAACAAGAGCCTGTACTCCTTGTGGAAGCGACATCACAGTCACAAAGGCAGTTGTTGTTCTTCCGTCTATGATGATAGTAACTCTGTCTCTGCTACGCCGCACCGATGTAGATCCGCCAACCCCTTCAACCCCGGTAGTCGTAGGAACCAAGGGCCAACTCTCCGGCCAACGATCCTGTGACACGATGGTAAGGTCGGCTCCCGTATCAAATAGTGCTTCAATGTGAACAGAATGTCCATAATTTTCCATTGTAATCCTCATTACCGGTCGCTGGTTCATTGCCATGGTTAACATGGTTAGTCCTCCAGTAGATCTGAATCCATCATTTTGTCTTGCCTTCTCAGAACATGGGTGTAAGTCCTTAGTTAGCTGCGGCACAGGGACCAATTGTGCAATCCGACTGCCGGCTGGCACATGGATTGGTGGAAAATTTGTTTGCAGTACGATTGATATCACGCCAGTGTAGTCAGCGTCAATGACTCCTGGTAAAATAAACAGTCCTTGTATTCCACTCGACGATCGTCCGAGTAATAATGCTCCATAGGTTTGTCCATTAATAGTTATAGGTCCATGAATGTTTGTAGGAACTTTTTGTGGTCGTGAGTCCAGTAATGTAATATCTATTGCTGTTGCCAAGTCCAGCCCGAGGCTTCCTTTTGTGGCTGGTTGCAGGGACTCTGTAGAAATGGATTTGTATTGTTTTCCACCGGTAGATGGCTCTGCTTCTCCGTCGATGGAGTCTGAAGGGCTGGGGCGGCTATTGTTGTCCTCGCGCGGCAACCCGACGCGCTCGCTTGTCCGTTTCCCGTCCGCTTGCAGACGCTGGTGCTATGATTATTCACTTGACAGTTCTCGCACCAAACTTGAGAAACTCTACAGTGCCTTCTCATATGACCTTCTTGCCCGCAGCGGAAACATTTACTTCTTGATTGTATCGATGATCGGGGTTGCGTCTCAGGCTGGTGCAACGGAGCTAAGGCTGCGAATGCTTGCTGCTGTGCCTGAATCAAATCCTTCCCTAATTCCCGCACTGCTTCCACTAACATCGCTTGCCGACCCACTGGAACTCTACTTAACCTATCTAGCATCATTTCTACGGTTGCATCCCCCGGTAAAGACAGAATTATTGCTTTAGTTTCGGGATTAGTATTTTCATAAATGCACTGTCTTAATATAGCTCCCTTCATCCATTCAGGGACATCAGACTGATCGATTGCGGATGTCACTCGATCTACAAATTTCCCAAAAGGTTCGTCTCTACTCTGTTTCATTGACATATACGAAGGTGACACTGGCTGAGTTCTCACATTCTCTATTGCCATTCTGGCCGTTCGCATAGACTCCAAGCATACATCTGGACCTTGTTGGATTTGAACATCAATACTAGCGAATCGGCCTGATCCCATTAGTTGTTCAACAGTAACCCCATAAAGCGGGTCTCCCTGCTGATGCGGCTGATGCATTGAAACCTCACAATGCTGCTGCCAGTGAGCTTGCCATAATAACTGTTGTGACTGTGTCATTATCATTCGGATAACTCCTTTAATGTCCTCTGGACACAAGATTACACTTCCCCATATATAGTTCAACATTTGTTTAGCAGGCTCGGATTGTAATCCTGCTTCGTTAACTGTAGATCGTAATTGTGATAGTAATTTCCATCCTAATGGATGATGTAATCCTTCTAAATTTCCATCATCTCCTACATTGTAAACAACTGGGCAAGCAAGAACTTCCGAAATGCTGCCAGCCAGTTCATACTGTTTATCTTCTACTGCACCTTGTAATATTTTTTGCCAATTTACAGGTGTTATTTTCAGTCGATTTTTTAATGATTGATTACTCGGTATTCCCTCTTTCATTTCAATTTGCGGGATTTCCGATTCTGATTCTTTAGGACCTGGTGGTGCAGTAGATTTTACCTCTGATTCATTAGATAAATTTGTAACATTACTGCGTGGTGGTACAGGAGGCGGCTGACTGGCCACTTTAGGATGTACTGTAACTGGTGGGCCAGTGGACGGAGTAGGAACGTACTCCTTGCCATAAGTAAGTAAGCCTGCTGATTCCTCAGTACCCCCCAGCCGTTCTGTAGCCACTGCCGCAAAATTCTTTTTTAATTTATATCGCTTAATACTGTTAATAATTTCCCGCCAAGGTTTCATTAATTTTTTAGCTGATTTATCATCATCAATTACCAAGTCCCATAATACATCTCCTAACTTACGCCACTCACTCTCCTCAAACAATAAATCTGAATTCTTAAAACACCCCTTAACGCGACCCAGCGCGACTAACCCCGAAATTTGCTTAACGCAATTTACTCCCCGCTTTTCTAAAAAGCGCTGTAATAATTCTAGGGCTACCTCTTGATCCATTGCCGGCCGGCTTCTCGATACTCCTTGGTGCTACCTTGATTAAGGCACCTCGGTTAAAAAGTCTTTGCAGCCTTTTTCCAGTAGCCCTCACTGACGGCGAACCCCTTTTGGACGGTCCAGGCACGAGAGTTAACATACCAACCAAGACGATCAGCGTTCGGTTAATCTTTTGCCCCCCGGTCGCTGCTACCGGTGCTTCTCAGTGTCCGTCGCTCCAATTCTCCTTTCTTCGGCCCCACGTTTGGGCACCATTTGTTGGAGCGGCAGAGGAATGCACGTAAGTCGACCCAATATGAGTGATAGAAGTGATTCAACTTTATTCGCGCAGCTAGCTCATATTTATACAGTTTGCGATAATTATGCCTACTAGTCCTAATATGATTGGTACATTGCTAATGTTTATTCATTACTAAAACACACCCACTTGTGGCTGGCAGCTACGCGTGTTCAGTAACTTTTTCATGAGAACTTCTTCAAAAGTTACTTGTGAAGTTATGCCAAGGTCACACTGTTTTTACCTTTCTCCCGATAATGGCAAGACCAGCTGTTGTTTTTCTCCTGCTATCAGTAAGGCCAGCTATTCTCGGCCAAGGCCTAATCTTGTTGCTCAAACTGACATTCTTTCACACAGAACTCTGCTCGCACAACTTTTCCACAGGCTCATGTCCCTTTTCAGCAAGCCAGCTCCCAACAGTTTCTCTCGCATATTCTCACTCCTCTCTCCGGCTGCAGTTTTCTGTTGCGCAGAAACTTTTTCCCCTTCTTAAATATATTATCCCAGAGGCGCTACCACTGTCGCTGATTGGTTCGGCCTTGGCCAGCAGTGGGTACATCTTAGAGCCGGCTGGCATTGGCTCTGTTGGACATAGGAGCAGCTTCTCACAGAAGCCACCCCTGTAGCCCCCGCTACCAAAACCTTGCCATGCAAACCCAATATAATAGCTTTAGCGATCTTTCACATAATGAACTTCAGTCAACACTATTGTGTTGAGCTTGAGTGTTTGAGAGTGGTGTCATTTAAAAGGTATATACATGTTTTATATATTTATATATATATTACATACATGTATTTAAAAGATATCAGATCTGAATATATAGATTGCATCAACTTCTCCTTTTGTTCCTTCATTTGTCTGCGTAGACATAAATCCCAGTATGTGCTGGGGAACCCCAAAGGCTTTAGAGGGTTCATACTGGAGGAGATGCACACGATGTGGATTTACCAGTGCAAATCCAGTCTGCAAGGCTTTGTCTATTGGTCAGAGTCAGAGCAATTCCTGCACCATGGCTAGTGGTAGGTGAGGGCAGAAGAGAGGGGGGTTTTTTTGGCTTAACTTCTGTTGCTCAGAGGCAGCCTGGTTATGCTTGGCTTTTGTGGCACATGTCCATCTGCACTAGGGAGCTGTGGCACTTGGCTGCATACAGCTATTTTGGAGGCAAGAGTAGACCATTGCTGTGGGTTTTCCTCCTCTCTCAGACATTTCTTAAGTCAGTAAAGTTCAGCCCGAGAGGTATAGGTTAATGCCAGTTTGTCATTCATGAAAGTCCTTTTGGCCAACGCTTTGTCCCCAGCCTGGAACATTTATGGAGAAGAAGCCATGGGAGTGACTGCCCTGCTGGGAACCGCACTGCTTGCTGCTGGAAAGTGACCCAGAGAATGGGTTTGAGAGCAGAAATATTCTCCATGCCTCTGTGTGTTTGTCTGCCTGACTGCATTAGTGCCTGGCTTTCTGTCTGATACAGAATGAGAAAAGAAACGAGTGGCATATCTCATTTTATTTAGGAAAGTTTATTTATCACGTTAATGCTAAGGACAGAAATGAACAAAGCCTAGGAAGGAAAAAGGATTTTCTTCACTGGTGTGTACATTTTTCACATCATAAAAGCCCTGTGCTATATAAAAGCACAGTCCTGCAAGCACTGATATGTGTGAATGACTTTATACCCCCCAAACAGGCTTTTTGAGGGACTTAAATTTAAAGCAATTAAGATATGGAATATGCACAATCATTAGCAAAATTCCTGCAGCTTTACTGCAGGCAAACGTCCCACTAGGGGGCACCAACAGACAAAGTTTTTTAGAGCTTTTCTGTATTGAAATCAAACTACAAATATAAGATACAGAATGCATTTAACACTAACACAATAATTTTTTTTTTAAAACTGCCCACTGAGAAACTAGATGAATCAGGAGTAATGGGGCAAGAGATTTTGATTTATTTGATCACCAGTCAAAGTCTGTAAATTGACCCAATCAAGAGCTCTGCTGATTCATCTCTGCAATTTGTGGCTGTTTTTTTCTGGGTTTTTGTATGATTGCTATCTTTATCATGATTAAAAAAAGACAAATACCAGGCACCGAAGGAGTCTTTCTCCACCAGATATGAACCTTCTAGGTCAAATGTGATGTACATTACAGAGCCAAGAGAACACACAGATTGTTTTTTCTGTGGCAAATCAGGATCAGAGGTTCCTGATGATGTTTGGCAGTGACTCAGAGGCAGACAGAGAAAGTTCAGAGCTCTAGCTCAAATTCCAGTCTACACACCAGAACTGACTGACCAGAGATAGTTGTTAACAGCTCACCTCATACACCTTCAATTCCTCTTCCTCTTGCCAGAAGCACAACTATGTGTCCTCCTTACCCTCTCTTTCTGTCTGAACTGGATACAAAACATCAGCATTGCTACATCTGTGCAGAGTGGGGTGACATTAAGGACGGTGTCAGACTGCTCTATGAAACTCTCTGGCTGTTCTGGTTTTAGCTGCACAACCCATCAGCTAGGCTCCATGTGGACATTCAAGAGCCTCAAGGCATTGAAATGAAGGCGAGGTTCAAGTAAACACAGCTTTGACTCCTAAATGACTTTGTGGATACAGACCAATGTGTATAGTAAACTGATAATTAATGTAAGATTTCACATCTCATCTTCTGCTTCTAACACTAGAAAATGGAATTAGCCTTGATTATTCAGTGACTCAGGAGCCACTCAAGTTGCAGCTCTTCCCAGTCTTTATTTTCCACGACAACCAGGACATGCATTCATGACTGCCAGTTTGGAAAGCAGCCCTCACATACCTCACACCAATTCCCACAAAACAGAGGAGGTTTGACCAGAGACCAGTCTACAGCCACTGCTCACAGGGGGTCTCCTCTGCAGCTGGAGCCACGACTGCAAAGAAATTCCCCAAGCAAATGTACATGTGCCGTAGATGTCAAAAGACACAAGATACAAAGCTCTACAGACCTGATGCAGTGGATGATGGTACACTGAGCACTCTTATGAAAACCCTTTGGTTATGGTACAGAAACTAAACTGCATTAATCTAGCCTGCCATGGTAGCCCAGTTCCAGTTGGATTAAGGCTCTCCCCTTCCCCAATGGCATGTTATTTCATATCTTGTTCTTCCCAATAGACATATCACTGTAGTGAATGTGCTCTAAATATCAAGAGAAGGTGTAATTGAATTCAGTAGGAAAGCTTCTGTTCACTTGTGCATTGCAATGACAATTAAGGTGACATTCCTGACCACGCACAGAGGGATGGCTTCTGCACTGCAGTGCTGCTGGGCCAGCCAAGGATGCCAATCCCCAGCTGGAGACTCGTTAGCTCACCATGGCACTGCGTGTTTGAGGGTGATGGGGATGGGAGCAGAAGTGGGGCAGCTGAGACGAAATTGATCTGGGAAGAGGCATGTACATACCTGAGATATGCTTGATACACTCTGCAAAGCTGGATAGGAGAAACCATACAGAGGGCAAAAGTCTTGAGGGTTGCTGGGCATTATATGGACTATACGATGCAGTACAGAAATAATGCCCTATGCAGGTAGAAGCTGCTTCTCCTTTAGTATCAGAACAACTACCCTAAATATCATTATCTTAGAGACCCTGTTTCTGACTTCCCTTTATAGTCATACCACCCATCTAAAGGTTGGCTCTCCAATATTCCCTGCAAGCCACACACTCAGTGGAACAGCTGAAGTTTGGTGGGGGGCAGGGGTGTGTGAACAGGGCCCTGAGCTGTGATGGGTTCCAAGGTCTCTGCTGCAACTGTCATGTTTGATCTGTGATATTTCTATGCAGACCTAAAAATCAAACCATGGCTCTTGTCAGCTGAGATGCAAATGCTCAACATCAGTGCTTATGAAAACTGTCAGTCTGGAAAGCTTTTCCTCTGGCTGGCTGGTACATACACGACCCAGCCTCTTTGCCTCTTTTGTGCTGGGCAATGCTAATAAAGAGCTGAAGATCAGCCTCAGCTTTGCAGAGCCCTGCCGTATCTGATAGGACTGCTTGCCCTGCAAGGTCCTAGAGCCAGCAAATGCAGCTTCAGCAAAACAGGTTGTGAACAGCAAGGTGCATGTGCAGGCAAGCTTACCTCTGCTCATTTGGGCTCATGTCCTGAAATATCCATGTGTTATAGATGCTCGTGACAAATTGGAGGAGCCAATTTGTAGTGAATAAAAAAAGTCAAATTTATTAGCAAGCGATAAGAGAGCAAAACAGCGCTGGGCGGCCGGGGAGGCAGTGCTCCGCCACAAGCTCGCAACTTTATGTTATAGTTACATTCCTTATATACAGTTCATGCACCTCTTTCTTGCAAGTCTCCGCCTTGTCCTGTTTCTTCTTTCTTCATTCATACAGGTTTGTTACTAAGCAGATTTGGTCTATCTTCTCAAGGACGAGTGTCTTTTGATGTAGAATGTCTTTTGATGTGAAAAAGTACAGTTTTGGCAGAGTCCATCTCCGTATCTGGTAGATTATAGTTGTTGTTCTTTTCCCTCCTTAGCTAGTAAGTTATAGCCGTTGCCCTCTTCCTGTGACCTTTACGCACCGTTTAAGCAAGCCTTGTTATTTACACAAGGCATCTACTAACTTTCAATATGTCTCTTCTCTCTTCCCGATTTCATGAACAAAGTTAACTCGTTCATTACAATCCCCCCTTTTCTATTTTATCCTGATTTTGTTCATTAAATCAATCTAATATTTCTTTTGTCTGCCCGAGGATAGGAGTAATTCTTTTGTCCTTGATTTGTTCATATTGTTTTCATAGCAGTATTAAATGTGCAGTTTCTAAGCGTCTTTTAACAATAGTGATTAATTTATTAAAAATGTATGGTTTAAAAGTTAAGGTTAGCAGTAAGACTATTAGGGGTAATTGTGGAATCTTCCCATCTTGACAGAGTCCATTCGTATGGCTGATGGAGATTTTTCCCTTGTACTGAGTCCATTCATACTAAAACTAATAATTTTACATTTCTAAGGCTTAAAATTACATAAAGCAAAGACATTAGAGCTTGATCCCAACGTCTAGGGAACAGTGGTGGTATCTATGGACCATCGTGGGTATTATTTTCTCAACTTAATATATCATCGTAAGGTGTCTCTTTTATACCCCAAGATCTTTGCTTTTTTATGTCTTTAATTTTTAAATCTTTTAGGTCATTGTGGAGTGAGGTTGGGTCAGTGGGAAACATTAGGGTGTTTTCAACTTGGTAGCGCTTACTATATGGGTCTGTAGCTTTATATTTTAAGGCAGCTTGTCATCAACAGTCCCCACAGTAGTATATTTCTGCCTTCTCCGTCTACTCGGTTGTTTCGAGCAACGGGGTGTACTATCTTCTCAGCAACAAATGTATTCTTCAGGGGAGCACTTGTTAGGTTGTTTGGCTTGTTTTATTTTGTAAGCGCTTCAATTTTTATTATTTTTTTTACTTCTCACACGTAGTAACTTACTCTCACGACTGTTTTTTACACTTTATGTCAGTTATTATTGTTACGTTAGAGTAAGGTTCGTTGAATGATAACAATATCGTTTGGGATGTATTCCTTTTACAAATATTTCCTACCACTTAATGGAATCCTTTTTAATTTTTCCTATTAAAAACCTTAGGCGTAAGAATTTGTCAGTTAATTGTCTTTCCTGATCATGTCACTCCTGACAAACTCCTTTGGGGGAATACCCGTAATGGCAATGGCTCCACCACTTTCCCTGACACACTATACACTTATATTATATAAATGGATAGCAATTACAATCTAGATTTATACAGTTGATGATCACAAGTTTACTTATCGGTTCTTTTTTTTTTTATCAGCACGTGGTTCCTAAGTTTAATTTTATGAACAGGAAATCCTAAGGGGAGTGTTTGCTCTATTATTCCTTTCTGGCAGTTGTTTCTCATGACTTTTGTTAAGGTAGTTATGTAGGCATGGATAGATGCATCTTTAACCTTGGGGTGTTGGATTGGTAACAAATTTGTTTTAACAAGCTCTGGTTAGGTTTGTTGTTATTTTAACCCTTCGCGTCTCACGTTGTGTGTCAAAATGGACTGTCGTGGTTTAACCCCAGCCAGTAATTAAGTATTACGCAGCTGCTCACTCACTCTCCCTCCATCCAGTGGGATGGGGGAGAAAAATCGGGAAAAAGAAGTAAAACTCGTGGGTTGAGATAAGAACGGTTTAATAGAACAGAAAAGAAGTAACTAATAATGATAATGATAACACCAATAAAATGATAACAGTAGTAATAAAAGGATTGGAATGCACAAATGATGTGCAGGGCAATTGTTCACTATCCGCTGACTGACACTTAGCCAGTCCTCGAGCGGCGATTCTCCCCCACTTCCCAGTTCTTATACTAGATGGGACGTTACATGGCACAGAACACCTCGTCGGCCAGTCCGGCCCACCTGCCCCGGCCGCATCCTGTGTCAACCCCCCGCGCTCCTCCAGCCCTCTTGCCGGCCAGGTATGAGAAGTTGAAAAATCCCCGACTACAGTCTAAACACCACCGTAGTCTAAACACCACCGAGCAACAACTGAAAACATCAGTGCCATTAACATTTTTGCATATTGAACTCAAAACACAGCACTGTATCAGCTACTAGGAAGACAGTTAACTCTATCCCAGTTGAAACCAGGATGTTGGAGCGGCGGAGGAATGCACATAAGTCGACCCAATATGAGTGATAGAAGTGATTCAACTTTATTTGCAAGGATAGCTCATATTTATACAGTTTGCGATAATTATGCCTACTAGTCCTAATATGATTGGTACATTGCTAATGTTTATTCATTACTAAAACACACCCACTTGTGGCTGGCAGCTATGCGTGTTCCGTAGCTTTCTCATGGGAACTTCTTCAAAAGTTGCTTATGAAGTTATGCCAAGGTCACACCGTCCCTGTCTTTCTCCTGATATCAGCAAGACCAGCTGTTGTTTTTCTCCTGATATCAGCAAGGCCAGCAGTCTTCGGCCAAGGCCTAGTCTTGCTGCCCACGCTGACATTCTTTCACACACAACTCTGCTCGCACAACTTTTTCATAGACCCATGTCCTTTCTCATCAAGCCAATTCCCAACAATTCCCCCTTTTTCTTTTTGTGCGAGTAGAGCTTGGTGGGTCAGCTTTGAGACTCCTCTCATCATGTACCCATACGCAATCCTGACTATTACACAGATTAATATCAATATACCTAACCATCGTAAGGCTTCCTTAATCAATGACATTAGCCATGGTGTTATCCCGCCGAATATTGACTGTAACACCCCATCGAACCAATTAATTTCTTGCTGGATCTTTTGAGTATGTTTCTTCAGCCAATCTATTTGTTTGTATATAGTTTGAGAATGATCACTTAAATTAAAGCAACACATCCCATCAATATCTTTACACCCGTGTCCTTGTGCCAGCAATAGAAAATACCCAGACCATGAGGATTATGAAGAAGATGAACCATCCATACATTCTTGTGCCATCTTGCTCCACGAACTCAGCCCAGCAATCGGTAGGTGCCAGCTTTCTGTGGGCATCCCCACAGAGGCAACGATGGCCTCAATGTACACCAGCCCGATGCTCTTCGGAAAATCCCGGTATTTATACATTTGCAGAGGAACGGGTTTTAGCACACGTGGCCAGCGGATGCCAAAAGTCCGCCTCGGTTGCAATCTATGACGCATGTGCTCGCTGGCCAGGCGCGCTGCACGAGTCATAGCCATCTTGTCTATTGGTTCGTGGGCTTTACGATACAGTTGCGATGCACAATCTTGACCTGTTATGTTAGCCAAGGTGACCCATACATTAGTTTTCGGCTGAGGTAGTATTCATATTGCCACATCATCTATGATGCTCCAGATGATGATGGCCGTGTAAATCGAACAGGAGTCTGTCGTGGGCCTGTATCTGTGGAAACACAATCAACCTCGTTCCCAGGTTATTAATGGAAATAGACCTTACCCCTAATTTTGGCTTTAACTAACTTTTACATTTACCCCACACTGTCTTCCCGTAATCACACTATGTTTAATCAAATTATGCTTAACATACTTTTTACCTAAAGCAAGTTCTATATACAATAAGGCACGCTGTTCTAAAAACCTGTCTGAAGGACTCAATGTCCACTAGTAATACTCTATTAGTTATAATCTGTCGGATCAGTGGCTTCAGCACCTGCCGGTGCCGTGCCAGTTGCCATTGGGACAATTCCGGGTCCAGCATCAGTGCGAAGCCATGGCTTGACCCACTTAGCCGGGATCTCCCAGTAAGTTTTACTTCTGCTGATCCGCACAATTTCCCGGATTCTGGGTCCTTATACATTACCATGATTCCTGTACTTTGTTGCGTCCTTTCTGCCTGTAAAAGAACATGATGCACTACCATTGGTGGGTCTTTGTGATCACCTGTCAATCTAAGATAATTTAGCACAAATAAGGCTTTGGCCAATCGTTCCTCTGGGAGTAAGCCCTGGGTTCCCCCTTTTTGTTTTTGCAGCATGTTCTTTAGGGTTTGGTTGGCCCATTCGACAATAGCCTGTCCTGTGGGAAGATGTGGAATACCGGTACCATGGTGAATTCCCCACAAATTACAAAATCGAGCAAATCGTGTAGAACCATAAGCCAGGCCGTTGTCCGTCTTAATTTCTTTAGGCACACCCAGCACTGCAAAGGAAGCGTGAAGATGTCATTCAATATGTAAGGCCTTTTCTCCAGTTCGTGCCGTGGCCCACATGGCAGCAGGATAGGTATCAATACACACGTGCACAGAACGCTTTGCACCAAACCTCATGACATGGGTGAAATCCATTTGCCACAACTGCAATGGCAAAAGACCTCGTGGGTTAACCCCACAGCCCAAGCCCAGCCCTTCCTTTTGACAATCAGGGCATGCTTTAATGATGCCTTGGGCATCAGTAAGTGGTAAGTCAAATTCCTTTGGTAACATCCTAGCGGGTTGGTGCAAGAACGCATATGACTGAGATCTATAATTAACAAATCCCATTCTTCTGGAAGCATAACTGGAGATGGCAAACCTGGCTGCAGGGCTCCCATACTGTCCATCACCACATTCACAGCTCTGAGATCATGTAACAGTCTCCATTTCCCACTTTTCTTGGGAATGGTAAATATTGGTGTATTCCATGCACTAGTAGAAGGGACAACATGTCCCGCTCTCAATTGGTCCTCAAATAACCCTTGTATTTTTAGCAGCCTTTCAGAATTTAGCAGCCAGTAATCAATCCAAACAGGGTCATCTGTTTTCCAGCTAATTTTCAGGATTGGCTACCCCTCAGTGACCGCTCCTAAAAAGGATGCGTCACTAACATTGCCTTCATTTGGCTCAATAAATCATGGCCTACGAGGCCAAACAATTCAGTTGGGGTAGTCATGATATACGGACACGTCGTAATGTGTTCACCATCGGGGAACAGAAATGTAATCGGTAGCTGACTTAGGAAAGTGGCTTGTGTGTCCCCTATCCCTGTATCGTGGTTTCAACCCGGCCGGTAACAAAAGACCACGCAGCCGCTCGCTCACTCCTCCGCCCCCCTCCGGTGGGATGGGGAGGAGACGGAGGAGAGAAAAGAAAAAGAAACTGGAACCTCGAGGGTTGAGATAAAGGCAGTTTACTGGGACAAACACAAAGAGATTACAACAACAACAACGGCACTAATGAAAAAGTATACAAAAAGAGTGATGCACAGTGCAACTGCTCACCACCCGGGACTCGACGCTCCGCCACTTCCCCCACCAAAAACAGAGACCACCCCCCGGCCGGCTCCCCATTTATATACTGAGCATGATGTCACATGGTATGGCATAGCTCCTTGGCTAGTTCAGGTCAGCTGCCCCGGCTATGCCCCCACCTCCCAGGTTCCTGTAAAAATTAACTCTATCCCAGCTGAACCCAGGACACCCTGCAATGCCAAAATATGGATTGATCACTGGCCATGATGGAGGCCAAATGCATCGTGAAATAATCGTAACATCAGCTCCTGTATTGATTGTCATCTGTTTCTTGATGACAACTCCATCAGGCCCTTCCAATTGCACTACCTTTTCTGGTTTACCTCTTGTTGTGTCCATGGCAAAGTATACCTGCCGTTTCCCTGTGGAGCCGAATCCATCATCTCCACGTTGTACTTCACCTGGGTTCGGAACACACGACCTGAATGGAACTAATTGTGCTATTCTGGTACCTTTAGGAATAGAAACAGGAGGGATTAAAACATGAATCATAATTCTCACAGTCCCACAATAATCTGCATCAATAAGCCCTGGGAGCACCAGAATTCCTTCTAGAGCTGTTGAAGATCGCCCCATTAAAAATGAACTAAGTCCAAACCCCAATGGTCCCTTTATGTTGACTGCGGTTTCCACATCGACTCCGGAGCTTCCTGCGGTGGCGGATCTGGTGGTTGCGAGGCTGCCTGAGGGCTGGCAGCCCAAGCCCCTTGCATTCGTGTTGTCGCGCGAGGGGCCTTCGCGGTCGCTGTAAAGTTTCCCTTCTTCCTGTATTCTTGGTGGTATGGTTATCTTTCTTACACTTGTTGCAGCACTTACTGTTAGCAGTAACTGTACATTTGCTCCTAATGTGTCCACGTTTGCCACAGTTAGAACACTTGACCAAGGGTGTCTCACTGGCCTCGTGTTTCTTTGTAGCTCCTTGGAGAGCTGTGGCAGCGTAGGCTACTTTCTGTGAGTCCACTGATCCATCCATGTATTCTATCATATCAACAACGTCTGCATTTTTCGGCAAATTACACAATGCTTTGCGTGTCTTTTCAGTAGCATTTTCAAAAGCAAGTATTTTGAACATGTTTTCTTTCATGCCCTCGTTCGTGTCAGGGTGGTCATAAATTGTATTCTCCTGTTTCACCTGGGTAAAAGCATGGCTGTACATATTGTCTGGTATGGTAAGAAAAGCTTGATACGCCAAGATCTGTGATAGATGATGAACCTCAGTGATACATTGTAACTGAGCGTTCCCTGATGCGAAGGGTCCAGTACCCATCAGCATCTGCATGGTTACTCCCCATAGGGGATCTGTTTGTTGTCGTGGTGTTGCTTGTTCCCTATCACAGAGCTTCTCCCACTGCCGGAAAAACACTAACATTTGGGCGGGTGTCAAAATCAACTGTGCTAGCTGTTTAATATCTTGAGGTATCAGCGTATCAGCAGAAAAAATGAATTGCAGTATTTGGTGAGTTAACGCAGATTTGATTCCGTACTGACTCACAGCATTCCTTAATTTCTCAATGACCTTCCAGTCAAACACCTCCCATTTTTTCTGTCCATTTGATGCAATAACTGGGAATGCTTGGAGCATAGTCCCTTCTATAATGGCATCTTTTATTACACCCCTCCAATGTCTCTGCCTTTCTTCTGCAGCGGCTATTACAAGCGGCTATTACAGGCGGCTCCGCGTCTATCACGGGTGCGGTTGGTTTCCCCGTCTCTTTTCTGCATTTCCTTTAACAATTCTAACATTGTCTCTTTTTGTTCTATTATTAGAGTAGCCAAGTCCTTGTTTGCATTATTTGAATCAGGGTATATGCTAGGTATAATTTGTTCATGTTGAACGGTGGTATCTGGGGGCTGTGTTTTCGTAGGCAGATTTTTACTCACTCCCTGATTCTGTAGGGTTTCCTTTAATCGTACGGTTAGGGAGGCTTAGGAACTGTCAGATGTCTGATTAATATCGGCAGTCCCAGGGAGTGGAGCAGAAGTCAAGGGCACAGGAGCAGGCGAACAAGCTCCAAAAAGTCTCTCTCGCTGCATTATTTTTTTCTCCCCGCTTTTCCCTTTCGCTTGCGGTTGGAGAGAGAGAGCAGCAAAAGCAGACGCAGACGCTTTACGATCTGCTTTCATTTTTTGCAGAGTTGTCTTAATCAATTTCCATAAAGTTGCAAGATCTTTAACTTCTTTAGACCCGTCACTGATTTCATCCCATAGGGAGGTTCCGATAGCATTCCAGGTACTAAGCTCAAAAGCTGTACCCACACTAATTGAAAGGTTTCTGTCCTTGCTTCATTAGTTTTTTAGCTGATTTATCATCGTCAATTACCATATCCCATAATACGTCTCCTAATCTACGCCATTCACTCTCCTTAAATAATAAATCCGGATTCTTAAAGCATCCCTTAACACGACCTAGAGCAACTAATCCCAAAACTTGCTTAACGCAATTTACCCCCCGCTTTTCTAAAAAGCACTGTAATAATTTTAGGGCTACCTCTTGATCCATTGCCGGCCGGCTTCTTGATACTCCTGGGTGCTACCTTGATTAAGGCACCTCAGTTAAAAAGTCTTTGCAGCCTTTTTCCAGTAGCCCTCACTGATGGCGAACCCCTTTTGGACGGTCCAGGCACGAGAGTTAACACACCAACCAAGACGATCAGCGTTTGGTTAATCTTTTGCCCCCCGGTCGCTGCTACCGGTGCTTCTCAGTGTCCGTCGCTCCAATTCCCCTTTCTTCAGTCCCCGTTCGGGCGCCATTTGTTGGAGCGGCGGAGGAATGCACATAAGTCGACCCAATATGAGTGATAGAAGTGATTCAACTTTATTTGCACGGATAGCTCATATTTATACAGTTTGCGATAATTATGCCTACTAGTCCTAATATGATTGGTACATTGCTAATGTTTATTCATTACTAAAACACACCCACTTGTGATTTGCAGCTATGTGTGTTCCGTAACTTTCTCATGGGAACTTCTTCAAAAGTTACTTATGAAGTTATGCCGAGGTCACACCGTCCCTGTCTTTCTCCTGATAACAGCGAGACCAGCTGTTGTTTTTCTCCCAATATCAGTAAAGCCAGCTATTTTTGGCCAAGGCCTAGTCTTGCTGCTCAAACTGACATTCTTTCACACAGAACTCTGCTCGCACAACTTTTCCACAGGCCCATGTCCTTTTTCAGCAAGCCACTTCCCAACACAACGTGACTGATAAAAGGAAACATCCTACTCCAGAAGGTGTCAAAGGCTGGATGATTGCCAAAGAAGCATGAACTGGGGGAAAGGTAAAGGTGGCAGGGGGAGATCTCGACCTCCAACTCAATTCCAGGCTGGAAGACCTTGCCCCCCCACCCCTGCAAGGAGCATGCGTGCTAATCTACATAGCAAGCAAGGCTAATTAAATATAACTGGCCAATAGTAGATAAGATGTTGACTACTAACAAATGAATGTAAATTTATGTGGGTTTTTACTAAATACATTAGTTTGGTGTGGTGTGCTAGCTTTGTGGAGTTACCACCTAGCACCCATCTTTGCGCAAATATGAAATAAATAACGTCTCTCCTGAGCGTGTGATTATTGGCTCATTGCACACCAGGAAATGAATCCACTTTTCAGACAACCAAATCAGAACCATTTACTAAATACCTGTTTCACCTAGTGTTACGCATGCTTTCTTAAAGGCATCAGCAACTCAGCTGGCTGTGTTCTCATGTATCATCAGACCACTATATTAACCAGGACAGAGGCATCCCATATTTGGAGTAAAGTAGCTATTACAACAGCAGGATAAAGTTGGCCTGCTGATTCTTTTATTGGAGTAGTTGAGAGAGAGACAACCACTTTTCCAATGAGGAAAATTCATTCTGTGTACAGAGCAACCCATATGCTCCCATTGGTAAGACAGTACCTGTGGGGTAGGAAGAGGAGGGGAGACATTTTAAGCAGCAGGCAAATTTAATTTGTGGATTTCTGTAGGGAGACACTGACAGAGAGGCCTCCTTGGCATTGCTCATCTTTCATGGCATCTTCTTCTGCAACCCTGGCAGCCTGCGCCTGGCTCCTTAACTTCAAAATGGGCCAAGTGAGAGGGCATGAAGAGTGCAGGAGCAGAGCACTTGAGCTGGGTTTGCCTGTGACTCAGTAGGAGAGGTAAACAAAAGAGGTCTGTCCTGGAAAACAAGTAACACTTCTGGCCTCGCTAGGAATACAAGGTAATATGAGCCTTAAACTCCAAGCTGTTGCCATACAGAAAGACTTTAGCTTCTAACATGCCATGCTTCACCTTAGCAGGACCCTGCAAAGCCCAGTCTTGCTGGTTGTGCTCCTGGGTGTAGAGAGCTCTTGGTGCAGGGCTTGCCTGTGTCCCCCTCCAGGGAGCTGGTCCCCAAACCCCACAGGAGGCACCAGGGAGATGATGGAGGGAACTCACCTGCTGGCTGGCACATCCTGGAGCCAGGCTTGAGGCAGTGGCTAGTCTGCTCCACCAGCACCTGCAGGCAAGCTGAGTTTGTGTCACTGTGCCTATGTGAGCTGCCAGGCAGCAATGCTGAGAGGGCCCAGGGAAGCAGTGGGAGAGACTAACACTTTGGAGGTCTAGTTCCTGCTTTCCATTTCACTCCTTCTTACAAGATACCGCCAATGGTAAGAGTCAGCAGCAGGGTACAGAGCTGGGTCATACGCTTTGGTGCTTGAGCCAAATTGAGGCTGGTACCAAGAAGAGGTACCCGAGAGCCTGCTGCATCCCCAGCAGCATGAACACATCACAGCAGCCTGTGGTATTCAAGGGTCCCACAGTAACCACATGGAAACAGAACTCCCGCTGTGATGCCCTTATGGGGCAGTCCACGTACACCTCTAACGTAATAGCACAGCCCGGGTCTAACATCCAACTCCATCCCATATTGCAGAACTGTGTTTAAGAAGCCTCCAACATGTAATGTCTTGAATGCAGCAATGAAGCCATAAACCAAGAATACAGGTACCAGAGCTTTATTAGATGTTTCACTGGATACAAAAAAACTAGATTTTATGTTATTCTTCTTTTTTTACATTAAATATGCATTCTTGTCATAAAAAATCACATTTGCTATATAGAACTGTAGGCATTTTTTACACAACATTTATTAAAGTACCACTGAATAGATCCTAAAAAGAGAAGGTGCAGCTCTGTGAACCTTTGTGGGCACAACACACAGGGAGCTCCATGTTCTCAGTGTTAAACAATTGTCCTTCCCACTGAAACGTAGAAAAGTCATTCAAATGTATTAATGCTCATTGGGAATAATAAGGCTTCTGAACAGTGTCAGAAAGCAGTGTGGCAATAACATACTAATCATCACACTGCGTGATCCTAAAGCTACTCATGACTGAGGCAGTCAAAAACTTAACATCTGTCCTGACAAGCCCAGCTATTTTTTATTTTTTTTTAAGGTTGCATTTTTAACCACATATTTTTATTTTCAATACTAATAATTACATATAAAGCCCAGGATTCTGCTTTAAGCATCCCAGCAAAACTGATTTGCTAGTGTCAAGCATTTCAGCTACTCTAGGAATCTCTGACGATCAAATTGACCTTTGTAGGACCAAGAGCTGAGGGAAGAGACTAGTACATGTCATCTCACTGCAGAAAAAAAGCCTAAGTGTACCTCCATCTTAGGAGATATTCATTGGTGTATCATCTAATTTGTTTTTAATTTGGAGGGAGAAAGTTTAAAACTGAATTCTCATCAGCCAAGGTGAGGCCCATCTAAGAGTATATGTGTATATAACTTGGAGTGTGGAGATAAACCATCCCGGGACATCAGATGTGGGACACTGCCATCTTTTAGCCCTGTACTCAACATCTTATAAGAACTTGTGGATTGTGATGGTGTGCTGAGGATGACAGACCTATAATACTCACTTTGAGCAGTGTTGCTCACAGCTGGCAATTAAAGGGATGAGTATGCAGAAGCCAAGATAAAAAGCACTGAGTAGAGGCAAAGGAGAAGAGTGGGAAGATGTTGTATTTTAAGTAGACAAAGATAACAGAAGAGGGTCTGAAATCAGACTTCTGCCTTCCCTCAATCACTGTTCAGGTGAGTCTGACTGAAGCTGACCTCACACCAAATGTACTGTAGGCCAGGCGCGCTCTGCCTACTCCTGCTCAATGGGCCAGGCATGAGGTGGACTCTGTGTTCAGTACGTCTTTCAGAATTACCATTGGCATCAGACAGAGGCATCTCAGACAGAAACCATGAAGGGAGACTAGACCTGGCTGTGGGAATGGTAGAGGGGTCATACCCGTGGGCAATGTAGAGATTCCTAACTAGAGCACTAGGTCCTGCCAGCCACTGGGAAATTATTATTGCTTTTTTAATTAAAGCTGCCACAGCTCCTGAAAGCAGAATGCTGTATGTGGGCAGGCCAGGCCAGGCTGCTCAGCCTCTGACATTTATCATTTTAACATAAGGATTTTTACAGTCCACCCTAGATTGGAACAGAGTTCAGAGCTCTTCCTGCAAATTTACAGCTACATTCCAGCACAGGACATGAGCAGTATTGCATAGCATCCAGGTGCTTCCCCAAAGCCAGGATACCACCACCTTTGTATCATGATTGTATCCCAGAAGAAGAATTTTAGGCCGTTCAATAACATGAACACAGTTCCCGCTGACATCAGCAGGACCTGTGTGTGCACAGAAGTGATTTGATCCATATCACGCTGGAAACCATGTCTTTGCCACCTTGTACAATCAAGGTAGTTGATCAGGCAAACATGCTGTTCTTTTTTTACCAATATGTAAGTGAGCTCCAAGTGACTTCAAGTTTAACTCCTCCTTAGTGCTGAAAAGTGAGGGAGTCAGCCCTATAGACAATCCTCGGTAACATTTGAAATCAGAACTGATAATTATAGGATTCAAACAAGATTATGCAAATGCATTAAGGCAGGTTACGTAACTGCCCTTTCCTTTAGGATTAATTATTATTTCCTCATACATTGTAGACAATCCATACTCCCATACACACAGATACCTACAAAACAGCAGCACAGTAAAAACTAAATAGATCACTGAACTCCAACATACTTGTAATCAATACATTGCACATACTATGTAGCATATTTTAACCTCATTTTGGGTAAACATATACAATTCAGAACAATTCTGTAACACAGAAGCTACCACTGAGATATGGCAAATACATCATACACTATTAGCTTTTACTTCACTGAGAAGGAGTTTAGACGTTTAAAATGGTGTTAACTAAACTGTTGAAATCACCAAATAGCCTGCTCAGTTGCTAATACCTAGTGCTCCATATACTATATTCAGGATAAATAGCACTGGAGCTGCGTTTTCAGGGCACTCCAGTTTTTTGATATTGTGGAGTTAACCTTCACAATTTTAAACTTCCTTTGCAATACAGCATATATTTACTATGCACTGACTATCTGCTCCCTTTCATCCCAGGGTAAAACTTTAGTAACTGCTTTGAAATTAGTAGAAATGGTCTAGATTTGTATCAGTATGACAGAAAGACTTAGCCCAGCATACAGGATCATACATTTCCTCTCATGCACAAATACATATATATACACATGTGTATGTTTAAAAGAATGGCTTGAAATGGCAGAACCTACAAAACCAGTAATGTAACCAACATCAAATGAATGTAAATAACCCACTGATTTTAAAACTAAGCTCCTGTGGTCTGATTCTGATTTTACTCTTCTCCACACAAGGCAGGAATCGGACACCTGGAACCAGCTGCTATTTGGTTCAAATTGCTGCAGGTTGGATTGGTATCAAAAGAGATTCTCAGCTTGTGTAAACTGAAAAATGGAGCCAGGTAGGTTTACACCAGCTGAGACACTGACTTTTGGCTTGTGTTGTGCAATGCAGTCGCAATTTTTCAAGTATGACTGAAAGAAAGAATCAAGTAATCATGTGAAAATGTCAGAAAACAATACTACTTGATGTGTATACAATGAACATAGCGAGGGGGAAAATGACCACGAGAAGAGAAAAAAATGTTTTGACAAAGAATGACATGACGGTTTTAGTAAACAAATGTTATGAAGATCAATAGTGTAGACAGGTATTTTTCCTCTGATGGGCTGATTACAGTCATCTAATTTCCCATACAAGATTTCTCATAATACATGTGTAGAAACCTCCCAAACGAATCAGGTCAGAACAACTCATCTGACCCAACCCCACAAGCACATTTCTGGTTGAAATCAAAGAGAGTTTTAGCTCCATATGGGTGGCAAAACTGGGCTCTTGAAAGGTCAAGTTGTGCTGCATAGTCCTTTCTGGCTTGTTCTTTTCTGGCGAGATCTCCCAAACAATATCAATAGGGAGTTGTGATGGGTTGACCCTGGCTGAACACCAGGTGCCCACCAAAGCCGTTCTATCACTCCCCCATCCTCAGCTGGATAGGGGAGAGAAAATATAACAAAAGGCTCGCGGGTCAAGATAAGGACAGGAGAGATCATTCACTATTACCGTCATGGGCAAAACAGACTCAGTTTGCAAAATTAACTCAATTTATTACAAATCAACCAGAGCAAGGTAATGAGAAATAAAATGAAATCTCAGAACACCTTCCCACCACCCCTCCCTTCTTCCCAGGCACAACTACACTCCCGGATTTCACCACCAAGCCCCCCCAGCGGCACAGGGGGACAGGGATGGGGTTTATGGTCATCACACGTTATTTTCTGCCGCTTCACCTCCTCAGGACGAGGGCTGATCACACTCTTCCCCTGCTCCAACGTGGGGTCCCACCCACGGGAGACAGTCCTCCACGAACTCCTCCAACGTGGGCCATTCCCACGGGCTGCAGTTCTTCACGAACTGCTCCAGCATGGGTCCATTCCACGGTGTGCAGTCCTTCAGGAGCACACTGCTCCAGCGCGGGTCCCCCACGGGGTCACAAGTCCTGCCAGAAAGCCTGCTCCGTGGGCTCCTCTCTCCACAGATCCGCAGGTCCTGCCAGGATCCTGCTCCAGCGCGGGGTTCCCACGGGGTCACAGCCTCCTTCGGGAACCCACCTGCTCCGTCGTGGGGTCCTCCACGGGCTACAGGTGGATATCTGCTCCACCGTGGACCTCCCTGGACTGCAGGGGGACAGCCTGCCTCACCAGGGTCTTCACCACGGGCTGCAGGGGAATCTTCACTCCGGCGCCTGGAGCATCTCCTCCCCCTCCTTCTTCACTGACCTTGGTGTCCGCAGGCTTGTTTCTCTTACATGTTCTCACTCCTCACTCCGGCGGCAGTTTCTCTCTCCGTCCCAACTTTTTTTCCTTCTTAAAAATGTTATCACAGAGGCGTTACCACTATCACTGATTGGCTCGGCCTTGGCCGGCGGCGGGTCCGTCTCAGAGCCGGCTAATATGGGCTCGCTCTCTCTTGAACACAGGGGAAGCTTCCAGCAGCTTCTTACAGAAGCCACCCCTGTAACCCCCCCTCCCCCGCTACCAAAACCTTGCCAAACAAAACCAATACAAGAGTGCATCCCTATCAGGACAGTTTGACTACAGTTTTGGGGCCTTGCAGATGAAATCGCCAGAAAAGTGTGGATAGTATGCCCCTCCCCCCCTTTTTTGTTTTAGTAATTAAGGCAAGTTTGCTTACCTGTCCCCTACCATAAAGTGCTGTGCTTCTCCAACAGAAAGAAGATCAACAGCTAAATGAAATCATAATTTTTCTGACCAAAATTTAACAATTTGCTAAGATTTCCCCTCCCCCAGTAATGGAGAAACGATATGATTTGTCTATTATGATTCTCATCAGAGGATTTTCTTTTTGCTTTGCTTTTATTTTCCAGTACCCAAATGACAATTAGAATAAAACTGATGCTAAGTGAACATTTCATAACAATGCTAATAAGCTCAAGATATGGCATAGCTCTATATTTATTCATATATACAGGCACACACATGCACACACCTTTTCTTAAATACAGCAGAACATTTGCTTTGAGTACACCTTTGTGTAAGTGAAAAGCTTGGGGTGTCTGGTGTGTGTTTGAATGGGAGGCCTCAGGAGGAACTCGGTGTTAGTGTTCTCAGATTCAGCAGAATTTCAATCAGAATCCAAAAAAGAAACATTGTTTTTGCTCCACCCAAAGATTCAGATTATTTTACTATATTAAAAGGATAGTTTAAATGTTTCAACTATACTTAAGTAGCTGAAGGATGACAGGAAGAATCTGGAAACAAACAAATCCAGCTAAACAGAAGAATGAAAAGAGCATTTCACACCACATCTCCAATAAATAAGCAAACATTTTCATGTTTCTATATGGGACATCCCACATAAAAGAAAAGGTACTCCTTCACAAACTATGCAAAATACACAAGTTTTCAGTTTGCACAGGGTTCAAGAAAACATATGCTCATGTTTCATTTTATGTGTCCATTGCATTAATTTTGCTTGGAGAGCCTGTGGAAAGTGGAAACAAAGTGCATCAACCCACCCCATATCTTGCTTAGCTGTCGGTGAAAGGACTCGAGTCCTACCCCTTGTTCAATGCAAAGATGGGCTGTGACTCTTGGTAAATTTTTGGGGCACTTTGGGTCAAGTTTTAATACTGTAAAAAACCTAACTGGCTTAGATCACAGCTTTCACTGAGGATGAATCTTACAGTTCTAACCTATAGAGAAAAAAACTGCTACTGAAGGAGGCATCATAACTTTGTAACACCTGCCGTTTTCTTCAACCAAATTTATAATACTCCTGTCCAGAAACCAGAATATCATTATGCAAGTGTGCATGGATGTCTTTGTATCATATACATACATTTAAATGCATCTTTATATTACACATACACTTAAACATTTCTTTATAGTACACACACACACTTTTTCCAAGGCACCCTCTCAGTACAAAATAGCAGCAAGTGTTCATTTTATTCCACTTCTTTGTAAACTAAAACCACCAACAAAAACCCTACAACCTCCCCGTAACCCACCTGTTCAATGAGACCATTTTTCTTTTTCTAAACTCTGATGGTAGATGGTAGTCCTTATCATCTGACAGAAAATAGCAAAGGACCGTATGATGCCATTCTCTCTTCTCACTCAACCAAAAGTTCCAGTAATATCAATGGAAATTTGACCTTAGTCTTATCCCATAAGGCCCTGCAATATTTCAAAGAGCATTTTCCTTGTAAGACATTATGGTATCTATTGTTTTGCACAAATGAAATGGTTTTCTTTCCAAAGTTGTGTGTCTGTGCATTGATGTATCCAGGAGATATGATTGATTGCATTGTATCCAGTTAGGTGTCATACAGTGGCAATGCTCTCATTTTATAACTCACTAAATTTTCCATATATTTGAGTTTTATGTGTTTCATTAAAAGTAGGATGATCAGAGATTCTGCTGCTAGAACAGTGCCATTCAATAGACTTCTGACCTTGTGTTATGCAGTATTATATCCCACAAACAATTTAAGGACATTAGGGTATTGTTATTAGCTAGATATTGAACTACTACACTCTTAAGTACAGCAATTTTTCACTGATGAAGCTGGCACTGATTTTTTTGTAATCAGCAGAGAAGTGTTGTGTTCATAGCTGCCTTAAAGAGAAGCTTAGACTGCACCTATATTTTTTTTAAGTGCAGTTTTAATCCTGCAGAAAGCACGTTTCCACTATGGGAAAAAATCCTGCCCACCTTACAGTACACACAATTTATTGATCCTATGCCAAATCTATGCTAAACACAGGAAATTTTCCTATTAAATTCACTGGACATTGGATCAGGCTCTTACATAAGATGAATCCTGGGAGGGAGTGGTGCTCCAAGCTGGCCTAACTTTGTTCCTGCTAGAACCACAGAAAATATGCACTGGCAGCTCCTAGTACAGAGTTAGGCCAGCACCACATATCTGCTGGCTTGACCTGGGGCAGAGACATTGGAAAACCCCGTTTTGAGAATGAAAAGCAAGCAGGATGTAGTCTGTGCTCTGTGCAAGCTACGTAATACATCATGTTTACTGTACTGATTATGCGTATGTTGGAGGCATGACTTTGGATTTACTTCACAAAGGCATTTAAACCTGTAGCTCGCTGATAAATACGATCAGTTAAACCACCTAACAGATGAAGTGTAGCAGCTTAAAATTTTTGGGCCAGATATACTGTCCTTAGTCTCCCGGTGTAATGCACACACAGTCATGAATCCTGCTGTGAGCAGACAGAGGGCAATATACATCCCATTGCTCTGAAAGCAGCAAATTTCTTGGCACTGTTCATAACCATAGAAGACACGTGAATTGCATTTTGTACCTCATGGAAAACATGGAATTGGCCTTCTTTTATAAAACACTGTAAACATGTTTAGTTTTGTTCTTCACATGAAACACAAATGTAAAAAGTGATCATAATCGATTAAAACATTTCCCCTACGCCCACCTACTAAAGCCCTAAACACCTCAGCGTGTTATAGGAAGATCAGTGTTTTACAAGATACTTCTTTTAAAATGCAATCTTTTTTTTTTTAATTCTAAATAATGCAACAACAAACATATTACAGTACTATCAAGTAGTGTCATCTTCACCTTCATCCAGGGCATAGTTGAGCTTTATGACTGTGCTGATAAAGTCACCAAGTTCTACAAAATCTGCAGTGATAATATTCACACCACTTTCTCCTGGTTTCTGAGTTTGGACCCACTGCATCATTGCAGGAAGAGCCCTAAGGAGAAAACAGGAACAATAATTACTCATAAAGCAGTGAGACAAATGCATTGAGGCAGGATTTACCAACAGTGACTCCCACTGTTCTTGCTTGGTTTCTAAGGGAACCATGTGAGAAAGGACACAGGTTACTGCTCAGGCTTTTTGAAACCCCTTCTTTTTATAATTTTAATTCTCTTTGGAAATAATATGTTGATTGTATTTCAACTTCTCAGTAGAAAAGAATAAAAGGAAGGTCATACAGGCTCATGGTAATTGTTGATCTAACCTAGGGGGAAGGGAATGGACCAGATACCTTTTCTATATCATCTGGCCATATGACTCCATGGGAATTGTTTATGGAAAAAGAAGTAACAGAGAAGTCAAGCCATTTGTAAAGCATGTTTGACATACTGAAGGAAATACTGAAAATAATATTTTGGGGGACACTGCAGCAACCATTATTTCTACAGTATAAGTACAGCGTATACCAAATACCCTTTCTTTCCCAGTATTAATATCTCAGTCATGAATTATATTTAATCATAAACCAGTGATTAGTAACTGAAACAAAAAGCACCACAGTCATCATATCGACTCTTTTCTAAGATGGCATATTTTTATGATGTCAGACGCCCTAGCACTGGGATACTGGGGTGTAAAAGATGTCTGCTTAACTGGGTTTGTGAGTATAAAGAAATTTTTCTGATACCATGAAAATATAAAATAATAATAATAATGAGAAATATCTATGGGAAAATAAAAACCTCCTAGTCCTGCATAGGAAATGAAGCCGCAAGATCCAATGCTCAGAAGACAAAAGTTAACAGAGTTCCAAAAAAATAAGGTACAGATTTTTCAAAGAAAGGGTAATTGACTATTGGAAAAAAACTCTCAAAGATTGTGACAATTTCTGCAGCACTTGGACTCTTTAAATCAAGCCTGGATGTCATTCTAAAAATACACCCTCGGTCAACCTCAAGCTGTTGAGTTAAATAAAAGAACCTACAGACTGGGCAGGGCCGTAGTCATTTTAGCTGAACATCATGTTCTCCCTTTGCTCTAAAATCTATAAATCTGTGATTCCCCCTCAGCCAGCATGGTGTACAGCCTCTTTCACAGAGGCAAGGTACATGTAAAATGTTGGTCTAACAGTAATATAAATCAAGCTGAACATGCTGAACCTAAATCTGGACCCCAAAGCTTTAGGAAAACAGATCTAAAGAAAACAGAACTATTAGCAGACACAGATTTTACTTGTCAGTGGCCACCGGAATCAGTCATTTTTTAATATAATTTAGTACTGAAAAAAACTCCTCCAGTTATAATTAGGCCCCTCTATGATTTTACAGGAAAATGCACACTAAAGTTTTGCTTCAGCAAAACATTTGTCCATGTGCTTAAATCCACTGCAAGATCCTCATTTAAGACCAGCAAAGCATTTTATTTCACTCGTTGATTAAATATAACTGAAGCATATGCATGTATGTGTTGCAGAGGATCCACAGGGGAAATCACGCACAGACCAATGTGATCAAGTGAAGCCCATTTACTACAACTTTTAGCACAGTTATATACCTTATGTGCTTATGCACGCGCCTTATACAATACTCTAATTGGTACAATACCCCGGTTCACGCGACACTATCTTATCCTCTATTGACTGTGCAAGCTTCTTCACGAGGTGTCCAGCAGTTACTTATCTCATTCTTCGGCATCCAGGAGTTGCTTGTCAGGCTCTTCTTAACTTCCTTTTTCCCAGCGTACAAGGGCACAGCGTCCTTGTCTGCTCCAGCACTTTGTAAACTTATGCTTCATTCCCAGCTAAGGCTGGATTGCTCACATGCCCTCGCCCAGCCAAGAAATCCTCAACAATTCCCCCGTTTTGTTTTTGAGCAATCCAGGCTTGCTTAATAACTTGGGATGCCATTTTTTCTTAACAAGCTGAACAAGGTAAAATTATTACAATAGCTAAAATCACAATAACTACAACAATGCCCATAATTCTTTGAGCCAACCTGTTACCCCTAATGACCCAGACCATAAGGACTATGAGGAAGATGAACCATCCATACATTCTTGTGCCATCTTGCTCCACGAACTCAGCCCAGCAATCGGTAGGTGCCAGCTTTCTGTGGGCGTCCCCACAGAGGCAACAATGGCCTCACCGTACACCAGCCCGATGCTCTTCGGAAAATCCCGGTATTTATACATTTGCAGAGGAATGGGTTTTAGCACACGTGACCGGCGGGTGCCAAAAGTCCGCCTCAGTTGCAATCTATGACGCATGTGCTCACTGGCCAGGCACGCTGCACGAGTCATAGCCATCTTGTCTATTGGTTCGTGGGCTTTACGATACAGTTGCAATGCACAGAGAATCTTGACCTGTTATGTTAGCCAAGGTGACCCATACATTAGTTTTCGGCTGAGGTAGTATTCATATTGCCACATCATCTATGATGCTCCAGATGATGATGGTCGTGCAAATCGAACAGGAGTCCGTCATGGGCCTGTATCTGTGGAAACACAATCAACATCATTCCCAGGTTATTAATGGAAATAGACCTTACCCCTGATTTTGGCTTTAACTAACTTTTACATTTACCCCACACTGTCTTCCCGTAATCACGCTATGTTTAATCAAATTATGCTTAACATACTTTTTACCTAAAGCAAGTTCTATATGCAATAAGGCACGCTGTTCTAAAAACCTCTCTGAAGGACTCAATGTCCGCTAGTCCTCTAAAGTGTAATACTCTATTAGTAAGAATCTATCGGATCAGTGGCTCCAGCACCCACTGGTACCGTGCCAATTGTCATTGGGACAATTCTGGGTCCAGCATCAGTGCGAAGCCATGGCTTGACCCACTTAGCCGGGATCCAGCGAAGGCCTCGATCTGTAAGCAGACACATATACCCTCTCCCAGTAAGTTTTACTTCTGCTGGTCCGCACCATTTCCCGGATTCTGGGTCCTTATACATTACCATGATTCCTGTACTTTTTTGCATCCTTTCTGCCTGTAAAAGAACATGATGCACTACCATTGGTGGGTCTTTGTGATCACCTGTCAATCTAAGATAATTTAGCACAAATAAGGCTTTGGCCAATCGTTCCTCTGGGAGTAAGCCCTGGGTTTCCCCCTTTTGTTTTTGCAGCGTGTTCTTTAGGGTTTGGTTGGCCCGTTCGACAATAGCCTGTCCTGTGGGAAGATGTGGAATACCCGTACCATGGTGAATTCCCCACAAATTACAAAATCGAGCAAATCGTGTAGAACCATAGGCTGGGCCGTTGTCCGTCTTAATTTCTTTAGGCACACCCAGCACTGCAAAGGAAGCGTGAAGATGTCATTCAATATGTAAGGCCTTTTCTCCAGTTCGTGCCGTGGCCCACATGGCAGCAGGATAGGTATCAATACACACATGCACAGAACGCTTTGCACCAAACCACATGACATGGGTGAAATCCATTTGCCACAACTGCAATGGCAAAAGACCTCGTCGGTTAACCCCATAGCCCAAGCCCAGCCCTTCCTTTTGACAGTCGGGGCATGCTTTAACGATACCTTGGGCATCAGTGAGTGGTAAGTCAAATTGCTTTGCTAACATCCTACTGGGTTGGTGCAAGAACGCATGTGATTGCCGTGCTTTGTTGAAAACGGTTCCGTGGAGGAGGATCCCATGCCGCTGCAACCAATTGGTAAGCTCTGTCATTTCCCCTTTCTCATCTGCACGTGCGCTTGTACCCAAGAGTTCTACCAGAGGGGTCATATCGTCATTAGTGATACTGCAAAGATTCTGCACCCACTGGATATCTCCCACAAGCTTCTGGACATCATGTACTGTTGAAATTTCTGACGTTATTTGAACCTTCTGAGTTTTAACATTGCTAGCATCTATGTGCCACCCCAAATACTTCCAAGGTGCTGCCTTTTGCACCTTTTCAGGAGTGATAATTGATCCGCAATGGCTTAAGGTGTCCTGCAATTGAGTTAAAATTTCATCCTGTGGCAAGTTTCTTCCTGCTATCAAAGTGTCATCCATATAATGACAAATAATTGACTGAGGAAACTGCTTTCTTACAGGCTCTAATGCCCAGGCCACATACACCTGACACATTGTGGGGGAATTGCGCATTCATTGCGGTAACACGACCCAATGGTATCTCTTGTTGGGAATTGGCTTGATGAGAAAGGACATGGGTCTATGGAAAAGTTGTGCGAGCAGAGTTCTGTGTGAAAGAATGCCAGCCTGAGCAGCAAGACTAGGCCTTGGCCGAAGACTGCTGGCCTTGCTGATATCAGGAGAAAAACAACAGCTGGTCTCGCTGATATCAGGAGAAAGACAGGGACGGTGTGACCTTGGCATAGTTTTATAAGCAACTTTTGAAGAATTTCCCATGAGAAAGTTACAGAACACGCATAGCTGCAAATCACAAGTGGGTGTGTTTTAGTAATGAATAAACATTAGCAATGTACCAATCATATTAGGACTAGTAGGCATAATTATCGCAAGCAGTATAAATATGAGCTATCTGTGCAAATAGTCGACTTATGTGCATTCCTCCGCCGCTCCAACAATCTCTTATAGGGCTCTGCCTTGTTAATCGATGGTACCGAAAAGGCAAACCGTTCAGCGTCATCTGGGTGCAAGGCAATGGTGAAAAAACAATCTTTTAGACCTATAATTAACAAATCCCATTCTTCTGGAAGCATAACTGGAGACGGCAAACCTGGCTGCAGGGCTCCCATACTGTCCATCACCGCATTCACAGCTCTGAGATCATGTAACAGTCTCCATTTCCCACTTTTCTTGGGAATGGTAAATATTGGTGTATCCCATGGACTAGTAGAAGGAACAACATGTCCCGCTCTCAGTTGGTCCTCAACTAACTCTTGTATTCTTAGCAGCCTTTCAGAATTTAGCAGCTACTGATCAATCCAAACAGGGTCATCTGTTTTCCAGCTAATTTTCAGGATTGGCTACCCCTCAGTGACGGCTCCTAAAAAGGATGCGTCACTAACATTGCCTTCATTTGGCTCAATAAATCACGGCCTATGAGGCCAAACAATTCCTTTGGGGTAGTCATGATATATGGACGCATTGTAACGTGTTCACCGTCGGGGAACACAAATGGGTAATCGGTAGCTGACTTATTAAGGTGGCTTGTGTGCCCCCTATCCCTGCAATACCAAAATTTGGATTGATCAATGGCCACGATGGAGGCCAAATGCATCGTGAAATAATCGTAACATCAGCTCCTGTATTGATTTTCATCGGTTTGTTGACGACAACTCCGTCAGGCCCTTCCAATTGCACTACCTTTTCTGGTTTACCTCTTGTTGTGTCCATGGCAAAGTATACCTGCCGTTTCCCTGTGGAGCCGAATCCACCATCTCCACGTTGTACTTCACCTGGGTTCGGAACACACGACCTGAATGGAACTAATTGTGCTATTCTGGTACCTTTAGGAATAGAAACAGGAGGGATTAAAACATGAATCATAATTTTCACAGTCCCACAATAATCTGCATCAATAAGGCCTGGGACTACCAGAATTCCTTCTAGAGCTGTTGAAGATCACCCCATTAAAAATGCACTAAGTCCAAACCCCAATGGTCTCTTTATGTTGAATGTGTACTGCGGTTTCCACATCCACCCCGGAGCTTCCTGCAGTGGCGGATCTGGTGGTTGCGAGGCTGCCTGAGGGCTGGCAGCCCAAGCCCCTTGCATTTGTGTCATTGCGTGAGGGGCCTTCGCGGTCGGTGTGAATTTTCCCTGCTTCCTGTATTCTTGGTGGTATAGTTATCTTTCTTACACTTGTTGCAGCACTTACTGTTAACAGTAACTGTACATTTGCTCCTAATGTGTCCACATTTGCCACAGTTAGAACACTTGACCAAGGGTGTCTTACTGGCCTTGTGCTTCTTTGTAGCTCCTTGTAGAGCTGCGGCAACATAGGCTGCTTTCTGTGAGTCCACTGATCCATCCATGTATTCTATCATATCAACGACGTCTGCATTTTTCGGCAAATTACACAATGCTTTGCGTGTCTTTTCAGTAGCATTTTCAAAAGCGAGCATTTTGAACATGTTTTCTTTCATGCCCTTGTTCATGTCAGGGTGGTCATAGATTGCCCTATGCAGTCTATTAATAAACTGTGCAAAAGGTTTGTTATACTCCTGTTTCACCTGGGTGAAAGCATGGCTTCGCATATTGTCTGGTATGGTAAGAAAAGCTTGATACACCAAGATCTGTGATAGATGATGAACCTCAGTGATACATTGTAACTGAGCGTTCCCTGATGCGAAGGGTCCAGTACCCATCAGCATCTGCGTGGTTACTCCCCATAAGGGATCTGTTTGTTGTCGTGATGTTGCTTGTTCCCTATCACAGAGCTTCTCCCACTGCCGGAAAAACACTAACATTTGGGCGGGCTCCAAAACCAACTGTGCTAGCTGTTTAATATCTTGAGGTATCAGCGTATCAGCAGAAAAATGAATTGCAGTATTTGGTGAGTTAACGCAGATTTGATTCCATACTGACTTACAGCATTCCTTAATTTCTCAATGACCTTCCAGTCAAACGCCTCCCATTTTTTCTGTCCATTTGATGCAATAACTGGGAATGCTTGGAGCATAGTCCCTTCCATAATGGCATCTTTTATTACTCCCCTCCAATGTCTTTCTTCTGCAGCGGCTATTACAAGCGGCTCCGCGTCTATCGCGGGCGCAGTTGGTTTCACCGTCTCTGGTTCCGAGAGGCGGGATGGATTAACGGGCGGGGGCGGGGGCGCGGACGGTTCTGCCCGGGGGCCGGCCACGGCCGCGGCTGGCGGCGGCCACTCCATGGCCGGCTGACACGCGCCGCTGCAAGGGGGCGGAGGGCGGGGCGAAGAGGGAGGGGCGGGAGGGGAGGGGAGGAGGGAGGGGGCGGGAGGGGGTGGTGAGAAGGGGGGAAGAGGGAGCGGGACTGGTATACGGCCGGAATCTTCATTTTCTTGCCTTCTCGGTTCATCCTTTCGGGAGGGTGAACTTTTCTCCCTCACTTCTGGCTCTCCCGACCGTACTGTCAGTTTTTGTAATTGGTTCACCACCTCCCTTAGCTCTTCCATCGCACTACCCGATGGAGATGGTTCCCTCTCCCCCGCAACCTGTTTATCCGCATTAGTCACCCCTGAGTCTGTCGGCTTCGGATCTGTCGGGCGACAATCGCCCCCCCCCTAATTCCCCTGTTTCTTGCGGAGTAACAGACGGGGGAATTTTTTCGGAGCCAACGGCCTGGCTGGGTATAGGCAAAGGCTGTGTCTGTGCAGGCGTCTCAGCGTTAATGGAAATGGATGTTGGGGGGGTGGAGATAGTTGTGTAGAGAATGTCCCCCCAACTCCAGCGGGGTGGGCTGACGCGGCAGCCATGGAGGCAGCAGAGGGGGTCACGGCCGAGCGGGCAGCGGCGGCTACCTCCTGGTCCACCCTCATTGCCTCCAGCGTGTCTCGAATTACTTTCCCGAGCGCTGCGTAGTTTTTCATCTCCTTCACCTTATCCCCCTTGCAGTTAGCAGCGTCCCACAGTGCCTTGCCTATATTATCCCAGGTTGCTTCTTCAAATGCGACATTTACATTCGGGATAAGTTCTTTCTCCCAGGCCCATAAAAGTAACCCCTTTAACACAGAATTATCGCATTTCAGTCCTCTCAGAAAATGACGAAGGAGCTTTAGGACTGCTTCCTGCCTTTTGTCCAACCACATCACCTTCTCCGATCGCTCACCTGATCAGGGCGAGATTCAAGCTTTCGCGCGTCTCCTCGTTTTCCCAGCTCAGGGCAAGATTCAAACTTACGCGCGTCCCAGCTCAGCTGAAGCTCATGTCGTGCTTCCCAGCTTAGCTGAAGCTCATGCCATCCTGCCGGGGCAGCAGGAACACTCTCGGCCGGCTCCTCCACTCCGTCGTCGGTTCAGCTGCACCAGAAATTCTCGTAGAGACGATAAAGTGCTGATCTGAGGGTCCCTGTTCGGGCGCCAAATATTGCGGAGGATCCACAGGGGAAATCACGCACAGACCAATGTGATCAAGTGAAGCCCATTTACTACAACTTTTAGCACAGTTATATACCTTATGCGCTTGTGCACGCGCCTTATACAACACTCTAATTGGTACAATACCCCGGTTCACGCGACACTATCTTATCCTCTATTGGCTGTGCAAGCTTCTTCACGAGGTGTCCAGCAGTTACTTATCTCATTCTTCGGCATCCAGGAGTTGCTTGTCAGGCTCTTCTTATCTTCCTTTTTCCCAGCGTACAAGGACACAGCGTCCTTGTCTGCTCCAGCACTTTGTAAACTTATGCTTCATTCCCACCTAACGGCTGGATTGCTCACATGCCCTTGCTCAGCCACGAAATCCTCAACATGTATGCACACCAACTCATAAAACTGAGCTTAAGCACTCTGCTGTATAAGAATCCAGCCAGCATCTTTAGATTTAAGGTTATGTAATCCTGAAAAGCTACACTCTGTGGAACTGTAACAGGCACAGGTCAGGTGTTAAGTATCTGGCAATTTCTGGACTGTTTGAAAAGATCTGAGAGCAACCAGAACCAGGACAGATCTCAGCAGAATGGCATGGACCACCAAGATGATAAAAGTCAGCTCAGAGCAGTTGAAAACTCCACTGCATCTCTATATGCAAGAGGTATTGCTGAACACTGGACAAAGACATGAGGCTGAACTTCTAAGATGGCAGTATGTTGCCTTTGTCTTTAATATCCTCCCATTTAAGCTCAAAGAGTTTTAGGTTTAAAGGTGAACTGATTGATTGTACCAGGCATAGATTTTTTCTTCCTTCCTTCTGCATAAGTTGATACCGTTGATATTTTACTCCCCATTGTGTTACTGATTTGTTATTGATTTATCAGAATTAATAATATTTAATTTTAATAAGAATGTAGAATTATAAGAATTTTAACAAAACAATACATATCTATTACATATTATACATTTAACCATGAAAATGTTAAGTTAGAGATGTAGTCATAGGAACAAAGGAACTTTAGAGTATTGTCCAAAATCATTTAACCACAGAAACTTGGACAGAGATTAGTTGATTGGTAGTGTTTTGTTTTAAGGAACTAAGGAAACCGTTATGGACACCAGTTTGCTACTTGGAAACCCCTTACCCTTCCCACCTCGATCTAATTATCGAGAATTCCAATCAGTAGAGTTAAGCGAGATTAACCAATGATTGTTTGAACATGAGAATATTAATAAGATGATGAGACTAAGGGCCAATCACTAGAAACACTAAATTTAAGAATTAACATTGAATGTACTTTTATGTAAATCTAATATATGATGGTAAAATCGTACTGCGCAGAATCACATAAGAGGTCAACTATCGGACACAGTGAGGAAGACTATGGAAGACCCCCAGAGGGCTACTGAGGACCACCAGAGACATCACCACGCCTGCGCAGAAGGACATTTGCATATGTTAATAACTTCCCGGAAATCTAATGTATATGTATAACCCTTCTTGGAAATCTAATGAATATGAATGAATAAGTTTAATATAAGGTACATGATTTTGGTGCTCAGGTGTGCATGGTCTTTTGAGAGGACTCACCCACGCACCTGGCCATTGATAAAGAAGTGTCTGCTTATCTACACTAAATTGATGTTGATAAGTTCTTTATTCCGAGTTTTTCGGCAACACTTGAGGCATAATTAACTTCTTTTGGTGTCCTTTATTTGTTCTGAATATGGTTCTGACGTAATTCTGTCTTCAGACCATAGAGTTTGTCGTCTATACACTTAGCCATATAGACTGAAATACTGTTTTCTTTTTCCTAGGGTGTTCTTATTAAATCAGCCTTTAACAGATAGTCATGCTTCCTTTTGACTAGTGCTCTATCTTAAACTTAATTTGTCCTGCCATTTCATCTCCAGATAGGCTTAGTAGTTAAATGGGTTATTTACGTTTTACTGATATTACACACAGAACTCAGTTGCATAACCCTTTGCCCATACGCAAATTGTTAGATAAAGCCACAGAAATCTTTTGTTCACGAGAGTAGAGAGTGTTCAAAGATAAGTCAAGAAGTGAATCAGATCATCCAACAAAAAGCTTATTTGTATAGCAAAGCCAAACAACACAACCCTGTAAAAAAAATATACCTGAACAAAAGATTCCACTGGCCTTAAGGATTTGGTCTAGGCTATGCAACTCTGCTTATGATAGAAATTCATAGAAAAAACCCATACAGATCATCTTCCTCCCATAGTGCCATCTTGAAAGTGGATTACATCAATGACTGTAAGAAACCACACATTGCTCAGTTTCAGTACAAATCTCTCACATGCTCACAATAATTATTAGAATAAGCCTGCTTTAACATTCCTCAGGGTGTCTTTGTGATAGCAGAACAAACTATGTTCACCCTTCCTTGTAATTTCCAGTCTCCATGTCTCAAACTAGTAATTGTTTTCATTAAGGGTTTTAGTTAGAGGAACAAAAACCATGCTGTGTGGCAGCCACCTACGTGAGTGTGCTGACAGAAGCCCAGTACATACCATAGTCTTAGTGGATATTCTTGCAATCTTGATAAAAATTATTTTGTGCATGAGCATATGCAAGTGTCTCAGCCTGCAAACCCCAATAGCATCACTGCCTTTGTGTTAAGTGGGTCCTGGTGCTCCTACGGAGGCTTTTGATGTCTGTGCTTAAAGGTCTCACTGGAGCTCTGGCACCAATGGTTCAGATCCTGACCTGCAAGGGCTGAGAACAGCCCAGCCACGTGAGTACGGGCCACACTCAAGGTTAGTGATGTCTGCTGTTACGCCACTAACTACAGTAGTGTAGTCATACTGTAACTACATCCACAACTGCATTGTGCTACTCTAACAAGTTTTCCTAATAAAACAGTGCCATGCTAGTAATAATGACAGTAATGCCACTGTTGAAACTACATGCAGGACAGTCTCTAGCTCTCCTTACAGCACTGGGCAGCCTCAAGTCTTCCAGCCCTCTCATACCTCAGCTGCCTCTGGTGTAAATGATGCAGTGAAAGCTGGACGAGTTAATCAGAAGTTTTACTGGCCTCAGAGATGTGTTGTGAGGTTTCTGCATCATGAATAAATGTTCTGAAGGGCATACAAGAGGAAAAGTCATGTGTTAACATGCTACAAACTAAGAGCCATGTGGCTGGAAAAACTGACACATGCAAAATACTGTCAGCCCTTTAAAACTTACTGAAGTCTGCTGTGTCCCACAGCTGTGCAGTCCAGCCCTTGTGCACCTGCCTTAGCCTAGAGCCAGGGAGGAGACAAGGTGTGCTCATCAGCCTGTGCAGGGAGAAAGAAAGGGGACTCCTCCTCTCATCCCGCTACCTGGGGCACTGTTTTCACACCACTGCAGCTGGACCAACCTGGGTGGGGGCTGGCCAGATCCGACCCTGCCAGGCCAGTGCAGCACTGCCCCACAAATCAGGATCTGAAGTTAACTCCTTTCTCTGCCTCCCAGGCAGGAGGGGAGGGCTAGTGGCACAAGCAGGGCAGGGAGGAGAAAGCCACAGGACCGGGGGGCCTTGAGCAGCGGCAGGGAAGGAGGGGAACTGCATGTTACCTGGGTTTGACTATGGATTGGGATTAGTAATCTTAGTGAAAAATTTTCTGTCCTGAGGGAATATATAATTTATTCATGCTTCCTGGGAACTAGGAGGTACCAGGCTGCTGTCTCTCACTCACAGGAGGGCGAGAGAGCAGGGGGAGGAAATCGATGTGATCAGACACAACATGGAAGGACCTCATGGGAAGGGCTGTGGTCCAGCCCCAGCCCACAACCGCTACACCTTGGCACCAGGGGTCAGATCCACCCTGCCACCCATGCTGCCCAGCAGCCTCCTGCAGGGGCTCTCGGTCACACTGAGAAGTCTGCATGAGAAAGAGAGTGGAGATCTGGGCAGCAGGGATGTACCTACGCTGGACAATGCAGTGTCGTGCAGAAATATTTAATGTGGCTATATTTCTTCTGAGACCAGAGCTTTTATCTCTAGGTGGCACCTCACTAGGCCAGTCAGAGGTATCAATGATTTGGGCAGGGTTTGGGTATCAAGATGGCTTACATCACACACAAATGTGTGCAGATTTCTTTTTAAGTTTTTCACTTCTTTCAGGAACCATTTCTGATGCAGTAAAGAACTCAGCTGAGAAACACTGCCCTAAAATAGAAGGCATGCATAGCCCTTTTCAAAGCTATTGAATATTCAAGACTCAGATGGACTCCAATGGTATTGAATTTTGTTTGTTTAAAAATAATAATAACACATTCCAGTAGCTTCAGTTCAAGCAGCAAAACTGCAAGTCCCATTACGAGCATTCAGAAAGAAAATATGACCTAACTGCATTAAAATTTGCTTTAAAAAATTTCCTCTTAGGCTATTTTAGCTCAGAAAGAGGGGCAGTGTGTGGGGGGGTTTAATTACCTGAGTCATCAAAGCCTGTAAACGTGACGGAAGACTAACAACAGCAATGCTCTAAGACAGGACCTCCAGTGGCAAAACAGCCCTTCCTCTCTGCAGAGCTTTCAAGGGAGAGGAGGAGGAAAAGCAACTTTGTAAACACAAAACAAAAGGGCTGTTCACTGTTTAATGAGAGTTTGATCACTAAAGGCAAAGAACGGATTTTCTTTTGGAGTGCATGGACCCAGTACAACCTATCCAGAATGAGAAACTGGTCTCATTTACAGAGTGTGATGCTGCCTAGCATTAAGCGCTCATTACTAGTAACACCAGAGAGAACTGAATCAGGTCCACTTGTTCAGGGCAAAAGTGACATGTAGCATTTCTTCCCTTTCCAGCGAAGCACACACCTTGCCTCCCTGCAGCCTTTTGAAAATAGGCATTACTGTTCAAGAAAAACAGCACTCCTCTGCAGGAGGATGTACTCACATGAGCCTGAATCTGAATCCCTATACTCTAACTTTTCCCCCACTTCATCCAATTTTACCCACATTTGCAAGAACACTGATTAATTCTGCAGCCATAATTCAGCACACACTGACTTTGGCTTTTCAAGGATGCTGAGAATTCATCGCTCCAGTGGGAACAGTGGATGTCTTGTGTGTCACTGAATCATAATAATCATGACAAGAAAGAACATTAAAAAGTCATTCAAGTTCATTCAGCCCATCCTGGGAAGGATCAACTACACAAAGATCAACTATACAAACCACTCCTGGAAATGTTCAATTTAATCAGTTCTTACAAGCCTATAGTGATGGAGATGTCACAACCTTCCTCGGTGTTCAGAGCATCCCTATGTATATATCCTTATGCATCCTCATTAGTTTCAACTGGAGTACCCACAAATAGAATGCTACCAAAAATAACGGCATCAAGGTGTGCTACTCAAGAATGTTCACCATGTCCTCACCCTGTTCCTGCTTATCCTGGTTTAAGCTGGGATAGTTAATTGTCTTCCTAGTAGCTGGTACAGTGCTACGTTTTGAGTTCAGTATGCAAAGAATGTTGATAACACTGATGTTTTCAGTTGTTGCTCAGTAGTGTTTAGTCTCAAGTCAAGGATTTTTCCGCTTCTCATGCCCAGCCAGTGAGAAAGCTGGAGGGGAACAAGAAGTTAGGAGGGGACACAGCCAGGGCAGATGACCCAAACTGGCCAATGGGGTATTCCATACCATGTGACATCATGTCTAGTATATAAACTGGGGGGAGTGGGGGTGGGGGGATCGCCACTCAGGGTCTAACTGGGCATCGGTCAGCGGGTGGTGAGCAATTGCATTGTGCATCACTTGTATATTCCAATCCTTTTATTATTACGATTGTCATTTTATTAGTGTTATTATTATCATTATTAGTTTCTTCTTTTCTGTCCTATTAAACCGTTCTTATCTCAACCCACGAGTTTTACTTCTTTTCCCAATTTTCTCCCCCATCCCACTGGATAGGGGGGAAGTGAGTGAGCGGATGCATGGTGCTTAGTTGCTGGCTGGGGTTAAACCACGACACTGCTAAAGATTTACTGTTCATCAGTAAATAAGTTTCCCTGCAGAACATGAACCTTAGGTACCTTTTGGTACCTTAGGTACATCATTCTACCATAATTTTCTTTTTCTTTTGTGAAAAAACTAGTTTAAAAGGTCCTCTTCTTTTACATGACAGCCATTTGTTTTTGTCCCCAGATCACAATTTACTGTTCTCTCAGTTGTGCTAATACACCTGTAGGGACAAAATGAAAAGCAGCACATGATATTGGTCTGGATTAAAAGAAACAAATCAGTCATTTTAGCTCTCCTTCTGTTCCAAATGACCTCAGTTCATTGAAGAGATTCGATTTACAACAGGACCACACAAATTGCTGAATTGGCACAACAAGGAACAAATGAACTGAAGCACAGAGATTTACATGAGCCCGGCATGGATGGGCTGGGAAGGAACTCCTTAAATTCACTTCTTCATCCCTCAGATCCTCTCTAGGAAGCAGTAGCATGGTCATAAAATTGGCAGTACCAAGGTTAGACTGACTAGAACCAGAAAATTTGGGCAACGCTGAGTGAAATCTTATTATTCATAGTCTCGAAGGCACACAGGTGGGAATTCCTTTTCCCAGATCCTGAATGGACATGTTGCACTGCCCACGAGCTATCACACTGCAAGAACTACTTACATTAACATTCAACAGCCCTGAATTTATTCTTCTGAAATGCTTATCTATAATTCAGTCATCTCCAATTGCTTTATACAGTTTGGAAATGTATCTAATCGGATGGCACAGACAACCGTGCTGGGGCCAGATGAATTTTTTAATGTAATTGATCATAGCACTGTACTCTGCAGAGTCATCAGGGGCCTGTGATGGGTTGACTCTGGCTGAACGTCAGGTGCCCACCAAAGCCGTTCTATCACTCCCCCATCCTCAGCTGGACAGGGGAGAGAAAAATATAACAAAAAGCTTGCAGGTCGAGATAAGGACAGGAGAGATCATTCACTAATTACTGTCACAGGCAAAACAGACTCAGCTTGGGGAAAATTAGCTCAATTTATTACAAATCAGCCAGGGTGAGGTAACAAGAAATAAAACCAAATCTCAGAACACCTTCCCTCCACCCCTCCCTTCTTCCCGGGCACAACTTCACTCCTGGATTTCTTCACCAAGCCCCCCCCAGCGGCACAAGGGGGACAGGGATGGGGTTTACGGTCATCACACGTTATTTTCTGCCGCTTCACCTCCTCAGGGCGAGGGCTCATCACACTCTTCCCCTGCTCCAGTGTGGGGTCCCACCCACGGGAGACAGTCCTCCACGAACTCCTCCAACGTGGGTCCTTCCCACAGGCTGCAGTTCTTTACGAACTGCTCCAGCATGGGTCCTTTCCACAGAGTGCAGTCCTTCAGGAGCACACTGCTCCAGCGTGGGTCCCCCACGGGCTCACAAGTCCTGCCAGAAAACCTGCTCCAGTGTGGGCTCCTCTCTCCACAGATCCGCAGGTCCTGCCAGGAGCCTGCTCCAGTGCAGGGTTCCCACAGAGTCACAGCCTCCTTCGGGAACCCACCTGCTCCGGCGTGGGGTCCTCCACGGGCTGCAAGTGGATATCTGCTCCACCGTGGACCTCCCTGGGCTGCAGGGGGACAGCCTGCCTCACCAGGGTCTTCACCACGGGCTGCAGAGGAATCTTCACTCTGGCGCCTGGAGCATCTCCTCCCCCTCCTTCTTCACTGACCTTGGTGTCCGCAGAGTTGTTTTCTCTTACATGTTCTCACTCCTCTCTCCGGTGGCTGTTTCTCCACGTCCCAACTTTTTTTTCCTTCTTAAAAATGTTATCACAGAGGCATTACCACTATCACTGATTGGCTCGGCCTTGGCCGGCGGCGGATACGTCTTAGAGCCGGCTGGTATGGGCTCTCTCGAACACAGGGGAAGCTTCCAGCAGCTTCTTACAGAAGCCACCCCTGTAACCCCCCCTGCTACCAAAACCTTGCCACACAAAACCAATATAGGGCCAGATGTCTTCCCTCTCCTATTGAGCTGTTGTTGGCTTTCTGGGTTTCATTTTTAAGGGGAGGCAGAAAGGAGCTCAAAAGCAGCCTTTCCTGCCCTCCCTTCAAAGAATATTTCAGCTGAATTTATTGAACCTACACCTCTATGCTTGTACAAAAATGCAATGGGATATTTAATAGCAGCAAATGGTGGTTCTGGAGGTGATTAATGTTCAACATCCTATTTTTCCCCCCCCCCGATTCTGTGTTTTTAGCCATTGCACCTAGAGCATTAACTAATAGCATTAGGAACACAGACAGCTGGGAAAGGACTCAGTGAAACCTGTATTATAAAATGTAATCGACAGGGAACCAAATTGTTCCCTGACATTGTGTAATTCGTGTTGAATTAAAAGAAGACAGTAAGGCTTACATACCAATTGGGAAGGGGGAAGGGACACATTGTAATTGAACAAATGCTTTATGTAAATAAGCAAGGCTTGCCTAAATGTTGCGTAAAGGTGTATTGGGTCTGGCTGAGATGGAGTTAGTACTCCCTATAGCAGCCCTCATAGCACTGTGCTCTGCAGCTCTGTAGCTAGAAAGGTGTTGATAACACACCAGTGTTTTGGCTACTGCTGAGCAGTGCTGGCACAGCATCAAGGCTGTCTCTCCAACATTTTTGCCCTCCCCTCAATGGCAGGCTGGGGCAGGGCAAGATCTTGGGAGGGGACATAACCAGGACAGCTGACCTAAACTAACCAAACAGATATTCCATACCATATGACGTCAGCTCAGATATAAAAGCTAAGTGAAGGGAGACGGAGTGGGGGGCATTTTTGTCTTCCGGAGCAAGCACTACGCGTACTGGAGCCCTGCTTCCCAGGAAGTGGCCAGACATCGCCTGCTGATGGGAAGTAGAGAGTAACATCATTTTTTTTCTTTGCTTTCGCGCGCGACCTTTGCTATTATTTTATTAAACTGCCCTTATCTTGACCCACGAGCCTTTCGTTATATTTTTCTCTCCCCCGTTCCAGCTGAGGAGGGGGAGTGATAGAGTGGCTTTGGTGGGCACCTGGCATCCAGCCAGGGTCAACCCACCACAGTCCTTTTTGGCGCCCAACGTGGGGCACGACAACGGCAGTTTTGCATTAAGCGTTCTATAGCTAGTTATTAAGTGGCAAGCTCCTGTGCAGGTCACAGAGCTTGTTAGCTGCTTGCTTATCTCTAGCTTGCTGAGTTTGGGAACATGTTAATGCAAATAATGGCTGTGTGCTTTGTCCTGGCACTGATGGCTTTGTTGTGCTGTGGGAGCTATCTTGTGTGGAGAATGAAGGAACGTGGGAACGTGGTAATACAAATAGTGTCTATGTGCTTTGTCCTGGCAGTGATGGCTTTGCTGTGTTGTGGGAGCTATCTTGTGGAGGAGATGAGGGAACACATCTCCCTCTCCCTACCAGGCATTGATGTGAATGGTTTTATTATGCAGGCTCCCGAGGTCCTTGTTCACCCTTACGTGAGCTGTTCAATACTAATCATTAATACTGGTGGCATATTATGGGTATTGTGGAACCTGGTCTCTTCCTGGTATAAGAGGAGGCAAGTTTTAGGTGAGGCAATATTGAAATGTGCCCTCAAGCGACCAGTCCCTGGGTGGCAGGGTATATGGAAGGATTTGGGCAGATTCCTAGGACGGTTATCACCTCCCATAATCTGGGATTTTACATCCGAACAGGCAAGTAACCCTGGCAAACTGACACGTCACCTGATAGAAGGGTGCCTTGCCTATCCCAATGAAAACCAGCAGCTTCTCGCACTGTACTGGGGCCTGGCCTATGCCTACCGAGCCACAGTTCAATACTCTCAGAGGACCATGGTTGAGGCAGGGACCCAGACTGCATCTAAGGACACGATGCTCGAGATAGGGACCCAAACAACAACTACAGTAATTGCCCCAGTAGTGAAATGGAAACAGTGGACAAGGAGATCAACGGGTCCATACCATCGATTAGTGAGGGAAGAAGAAGAAGAGGAAAGGCTTGATTTAGAAGCTGGTCCTTCGATAAGGAAATTGGAGGAAGGAGTGAGGGAATTTAAACAAGAAGCAGAAACTACCCGGTCCCTGACGTCCTCAGAACTTCGGGACTTGCGGAAAGATTACAGCCGCCAGCCAGGTGAGCGGATTGCTGCCTGGCTGCTCCGATGCTGGGATAACGGGGCTGATAGCTACTGGAAGGCAAGGAAGCGCAACAGCTGGGATCCCTCGCTAGAAACCGGGGAATTGAAAGAGGAATTGGGAAAGAGGCAGCAATTTGCAGTCTCTGGAGCCGGCTCCTCTCAAGTGTGAAGGCAAGATATCCATTCAAGGAAGATCTTGTAAATTCATCAGAAAAGTGGACTACTGCAGATGAAGGCATTCAGTACCTGAGAGAGTTAGCAGTGGTGGAAGTCATCTACAGTGATCTAGATGACGAGGAAGTTTCCAAAGACCCAGAGGATGTCCTGTGCACACGAGCCATGTGGCGAAAGGTGATTCAAGGTGCCCCAGCGTCGTATTCTAACAGCTTGGCAGCAATGTATTGCCCAGATATGGAAACACCAACTGTGGAGAAAGTGTCGTCTTGGCTCCAAAACTTTGAGGAAAATCTCTGTGTCTCCTCATCCCTACAGGACAGTGCCTTGGCTGTTAGGGATGCTCCAAGAAATCAGTTCTCCCCTGCCCCAGTCAGAGGGAAAGGGAGCCCAAGGCGTATGCCACGTGGTACACTCTGGTTCTTCCTGCGTGACCAAGGGGAGGACATGAGGAAGTGGGATGGTGAACCCACCTTTAAGCTGGAAGCCCGCGTACGTGAACTGAGAGGGAAGACAGCTGTTAAGAAGGGGTCACCCAAGAAGAAGGCTGTCAGCGTAGTTGCTGTAGAGGCCCAAGAAGGCACTCAGCGATCCTCCAGGCATAGAAGAACTGAAACCACCTCCCTTGATTCTGGTGAGGGGACTTCTGGTCTGGTACCGCAAGGATCGGACAGTGAATATTCTGATGAGGAACAGCAATAGAGGGTCCCTGCCTTCGGCCAGGAGAAGGAAAGGGATGATCGGATATACTGGACTGTGTGGATTCGATGGCCTGGCACATCAGACCCACAGAAGTATAAGGCTTTGGTAGACACTGGTGCACAGTGTACACTGATGCCATCAGGATACAGGGGCACAGAATCCATCTGGATCTCTGGAGTGACAGGGGGATGCCAAGAATTGACTATACTGGAGGCTGAAGTGAGCTTGACAGGGGACAAGTGGGAAAAGCACCCCATTGTGACCGGTCCAGAGGCCCCTTGTATCCTTGGCATAGACTACCTCAAGAGAGGGTACTTCAAGGACCCAAAGGGGTGCCGGTGGGCTTTTGCTGTAGCCACTGTAAATGCAGAGAAGATCAAACAGCTATCTACCCTGCCTGGCCTCTCGGAAGATCCCTTTACTGTGGGATTGCTGGAAGTTGAAGAACAGCAGGTGCCTATCGCTACCAAGACAGTGCACCGTCGGCAATACCGGACAAACCGAGACTCCCTGGCTCCCATCCATGAGCTGATTCATCACCTAGAGAGCCAAGGAGTCATCAGCAAGACTCATTCACCTTTTAATAGTCCTATATGGCCAGTGCAGAAGTCTGATGGAGGATGGAGGTTAACAGTAGATTATCGCGGCCTGAATGAAGTGACACCGCCATTGAGTGCTGCTGTACCAGACATGTTAGAGCTTCAATATGAACTGGCATCAAAGGCAGCCACGTGGTATGCTACAATTGATATTGCCAATGCATTTTTCTCCATTCCTTTGGCAGCAGAGTGCAGGCCACAGTTTGCTTTCACATGGAGAGGTGTCCAATACACCTGGAATCGGCTGCCCCAGGGGTGGAAGCACAGCCCTACCATTTGTCACGGATTAATCCAAATGGCACTGGAACAAGGCGATGCCCCTGAACATTTACAATACATAGATGACATCATCGTGTGGGGCAACAAGGCAGAAGAAGTGTTTGAGAAGGGAAAAAGAATAATTCAGATTCTTCTGAAAGCTGGTTTCGCCATAAAGAAAAGTAAGGTCAAGGGACCTGCACAGGAGATTCAGTTCTTGGGAATAAAATGGCAGGATGGTCGCCGTCATGTCCCTATGGATGTGGTTAACAAGATAGCAACTATGTCTCCACCAGCTAACAAGAAAGAAACACAAGCTTTCCTAGGCCTTGTGGGGTTCTGGAGAATGCATATTCCAGGTAATAGTCAGCTTGTGAGCCCTCTCTATCGAGTAACGCGGAAAAAGAACTATTTTGAATGGGGCCCTGAACAACAACAAGCCTTTGAGCATATCAGACAGGAAATAGCTCGTGCAGTAGCTCTTGGGCCCGTCCGAACAGGACCAGATGTACAAAATGTACTCTACACTGCAGCTGGGGAACATGGTCTCACCTGGAGCCTGTGGCAGAAAACACCAGGAGAAACCCAAGGTCGACCATTAGGGTTTTGGAGTCGGGGGTACCGAGGATCAGAAGCTCACTATACCCCGACTGAAAAAGAGATCTTAGCAGCATATGAGGGGGTTCGAGCCGCTTCAGAAGTTGTTGGTACAGAAACATATCTCCTCTTGGCACCACGATTGCCCGTGCTACACTGGATGTTCAAAGGAAACATCCCCTCTACACATCATGCAACCAGCGCTACATGGAGTAAGTGGATAGCATTGATCACGCAACGGGCTCGACTGGGGAAATCTAACCGCCCAGGAATTCTGGAAGAGATCATGGAATGGCCAGAAGGCAGAGATTTTGGAGCATCACCTGAGGAGGTGACTCGTGCCCAAGAGGCACCACCATATAATGAGTTATCAGAAGATGAAAGGTGTTATGCTTTGTTTACTGATGGATCCTGTCGTGTGGTAGGGAACCATCGGAAGTGGAAAGCTGCTGTGTGGAGTCCCACACGACAAGTCATTGAGGCCACTGAAGGAGAAGGCGAGTCAAGTCAGTTTGCAGAAGTGAAAGCCATCCAACTGGCTCTAGACATTGCTGAACGAGAAAAGTGGCCAGTACTCTACCTCTATACCGACTCCTGGATGGTGGCTAATGCCCTATGGGGGTGGCTACAGCAGTGGAAGAAGACCAATTGGCAACGCAAGGGTAAACCCATCTGGGCAGCAGCATTGTGGCAGGACATTGCTGCCCGTGTAGAACACATGACTCTAAAGGTACGTCATGTAGATGCTCACGTGCCCAAAAGCCGTGCCACTGAAGAACATCGAAATAATGAACAGGTAGACAAGGCTGCCAAAATAGATATAGCTCAGGTGGACCTGGACTGGGAGCGTAAGGGTGAGCTATTTGTAGCTCGATGGGCCCATGAGACATCGGGACATCTAGGGAGAGATGCAACATATAGATGGGCTCGTGATCGAGGGGTGGACCTGACCATGGAGGCCATCACACAGGTCACTCATGAATGTGAAACATGTGCTGCAATCAAAAGAGCCACCAGAGTAAAGTCTCCCTGGAACAGAGGGCGGTGGTTGGGTTTTCAATATGGCGAGGCCTGGCAAATTGACTACATTGGACCACTGCCACGAACACGCCAAGGCAAGTGCTACGTACTCACCATGGTGGAAGCAACTACTGGTTGGCTAGAAACATATCCTGTAAACCATGCCACTGCCCGAAACACCATCTTAGGCCTCGAAAGGCAAATTGGCGACACGGTACCCCAGAAAGAATTGAATCAGACAATGGGACTCATTTCCGAAATAACCTTATAAGCTCCTGGGCAAAGAAACATGGCATTGAGTGGGTATACCACATACCCTATCACCCGCAGGCATCTGGAAAAATTGAGAGATATAATGGACTGTTGAAGAGTATGTTGAGAGCGCTAGGCAATGGGACATGGAAGCATTGGGATGCAAATTTAGCAGAAGCCACTTGGCTAGTTAACTCTAGAGGATCTGCTAACCGTCCTGGTCCTGCCCAAACAAAACCCCTACATACTGTGGGAGGAGATAAGGTCCCCGTGGTGCACATGGGGAAGTGGCTGGGGAAGGCAGTGTGGATTGCACCTCCCATGGGAAAAGGCAAACCCATTCATGGGATTGTCTTTGCTCAGGGACCTGGGTGTACTTGGTGGGTAATGCGGAAGGATGGGGAGACCCAGTGTGTGCCTCAAGGACATTTAACCTTGGGGGAAAAATAATCTGTGATGTGAGTTGTATGTTGCAGGAAGTAATGTAGCAGGAATGACCTGAACTGCAGAGGAGTGAACTTCGCAAGGAACCAGACAAGTGCATCGGTGACCCAAACCAAGCCGACGTTGGTGCCCAACGATTGAACGTACTGCTTCTCCTGTCCTGACCACTCATCTTGATGGATGGGGCCCAAGTCATAACCTGTGTGTGAACATCTGAAGGAGTGGAAGAAGCCCCTGGAATATCTATCTCTTAAAGGACAAGGGATAGTAATTAATAAGAATGTATAAATCTGTACGTTGGGTATAAAAGTTGTTTAAGTATGTAGTTTCAGTTGTAAGTGTTGGTAAGAAAGGATTTCAGTAATGAGAATTAAATACAATAGTATGGTTAGAAGATATCTGTATTAAATTATGTGGGACCTGAGCAGGACGCAAATGGTATGGAATAAGGGGTGGAGATTGTATTGGGTCTGGCTGAGATGGAGTTAGTACTCCCTATAGCAGCCCTCATAGCACTGTGCTCTGCAGCTCTGTAGCTAGAAAGGTGTTGATAACACACCAGTGTTTTGGCTACTGCTGAGCAGTGCTGGCACAGCATCAAGGCTGTCTCTCCAACATTTTTGCCCTCCCCTCAATGGCAGGCTGGGGCAGGGCAAGATCTTGGGACGGGACATAACCAGGACAGCTGACCTAAACTAACCAAACAGATATTCCATACCATATGACGTCAGCTCAGATATAAAAGCTAAGTGAAGGGAGACGGAGTGGGGGGCATTTTTGTCTTCCGGAGCAAGCACTACGCGTACTGGAGCCCTGCTTCCCAGGAAGTGGCCAGACATCGCCTGCTGATGGGAAGTAGAGAGTAACATCATTTTTTTTTTCTTTGCTTTCGCGCGCGACCTTTGCTATTATTTTATTAAACTGCCCTTATCTTGACCCACGAGCCTTTCGTTATATTTTTCTCTCCCCCGTTCCAGCTGAGGAGGGGGAGTGATAGAGCGGCTTTGGTGGGCACCTGGCATCCAGCCAGGGTCAACCCACCACAAAAGGTCATGCGAAAAGATAAGAACTACAACTTACTAGATAAGGAGGGAAAAGACAACTGCTATAATTTACCAGATAAGGGGATTAACTCTACCAGGACTGCATTTCTCCACATCAAAAGACACTCTCCCTTGAGAAGATTGACGGAAGCTACCCATTAACAAACCTGCACGAGTGAAGAAAGAAGAAGCAAGACAAGGCGGAGATTGACAAGAAAGGGGTGCATGAACTGTATAAAAGGAATGTAACTATAACAGAAAGTTGCGAGCCGTTGGTGGAGCGCAGACTCCCCGGCCGCCCAGCGCTGCTTGCTTGCTATTCTCAATAAATTTATGAATTTTATATAGAATTGGCTCTGTCGATTTATAACATAAAAGATCTTACTAATAAGGCAACTCTAGTATTTTGGCTACTCTCTTGGTCAAAGTAGTGGGGAACTGAAATGTGAAATGCCAGAACTAAAAGCTTGAACTGCTGCTACACAAAATGAGGCATTTAGCTTTTACGTCATGACTAAAGAAGGCCTTGTAAGGCACATAGTTACAGTAGTATGGACAAATACACGATAGTCCATGGATTAACAGGAAAACTACTGCCTGCCATGAGAATGCCTTTGTTCAAAGCCTGGCTTTTTTCAGCAATCCAGCAGATCAAGTTAGACAAGCTCTTCAACTGCTTTTCTAATCAGTTATCTCTTGGGAGATCACCTGGGGGGGAAACATCTCCCATTTTCATAAGGGTGGTGCAAAGTCTTAAGCTATGAAAACAGAGGGGACAGAGAGATCTGAGTGCTGTTCAGTCCTCATTCCTTTCATTCTTTTGTGGCCCAGAGATAAGCCTTAACATCCATGTACTCGGGTGCCTGCATGTGGCATAGTTTACCTGCTTGAGACGGTCAGTCCTGGTGCCAGTTCCAAATAGAAATCTGACTGTTCAAGAAATGCCAAGAAAGTCACAGAAATGGCAATAAGCGTGGACTATGGAAATGGGAACTGGAACTTATTCCACTGCCTGTGAAACAGAGAAAATGTTGAGGATTTCTTGGCTGGGCGAGGGCATGTTGACGTGCGGAAAACAGACTCCACAATCAGTGAGATTGTAAAGTAGGTATGTTCATTCAGCGCTGGGCAGCACGGGGGGTAGTCCCACCAAAGTCGTGCGCGCCTGATTTGGCAGTTCACTTTAAATTTATACAGTCAAGTGTTACATATACATAGAGTTTTGCAATACACCTATACATAGGCATTACTTATCCCCGCTTCATATTAAAATTAGCTCTAGGAAGTCATTTCCATAGCCTCCTCTCAACTGCGCTTGCGCAGTGCCTCCTTATGGTGGTCGTCTTGTTACTGATTGATCATTGATTAAGTTATTGATTTGTTATTGATTGGTTGGTAACTTTAATTTTTACTGATTTGATAGTGGTTGGAATAAATGATGTATGATAAAAAATCGTAAAATGATAAGAAACAGTTTAGCGAAGATACCTCTATTGCATTTTGCACATTTGATTAATAACCGACAGCTGCTGTGAAACCCTTTGTATAACCTGATACCAAGACCGAAGGAATTGGTCAGAATCATTTAGAAGGAACATTTAGAACTTAGCTGACAAGCTTGAGATTTAAGAATGATTTTGACATAGTGTTTGTCAGTAGGAGTAGATTATAGCAAACTAGTGATGAAGTGTTTGTCAGCAGGAGTATAGTATAGCAAACTAGTGATGTAGTGTGTGTCAGAGGGAGTATAGAATAACAAACTAGAAGAATGGAGAAGATGTCAAAATTACAAATTAATGGAATTGATAAAGGTCGAATAAAGTGACCTGTAGTAATTTGCCAATAATAGTTAGTTAGTGATTTACCAAGGATCCAACTGCGCAGAATCACCTGGAGAAGGTCAAGAAGCGGACAAGTGAGGAAGACTATGAAAGACCACTAGAGGACTCTAGAAGACCACCAGAGACCTTCAATGCGCATGTGTAAAGGACATTAATATATGCTAATGAAGGCTAATGATTTCTTGGAAATATAATGAATATGAATGAATAAGTACAATATAAGGTGTATGATTTTGGAGTTCGGTGTGCGTGGTTCGTGAGACGACTCACCCGTGCACCCGGCCATCAATAAAGAAGTGTCTGCTTATCTGCACTAAATTGGTGTTGATAAGTTCTTATTCTGAGTTTTTCGGTAACAGTTTTTGGCGACCCAGATGGGACCTCGCTGAGAGAGACCGAAGGAGTCGGGGACCTGATCGGTTCCAGCCGGCACCGAGGATTTCTCGGGGATACCCATCGATCCCCGATCCATAAGGCTCTTTGCGACGTCCCCTGGATTTTGGTAAGACACTTCTTTTCTTTCTATATTAAGGATAGTGGGTTAGAGTCCCACTAAAGTGGGTTAGAGTCCCACCGGTGGGTTAGAGTCCCACCGTATCGTCTGCCTGTCAGACGCGGCGAAAGCTGCGCAGGGTTGGACTAAAGGATCCTGAAGGAAGTGGAAGCCTAGGCGTCTGCCCGTAAGACATAAGCGAAAGCTATTGCTGGGTTGGACAATTTGGAGTGGGTTAGAGTCCCACAACTTTTGAAGATTCTGGGTTAGAGTCCCAGCTTCAAAAGCATTTTGGAGTGGGTTAGAGTCCCACAACTTTTGAGGATTCTGGGTTAAAGTCCCAGCTTCAAAAGCATTCTGGAAATTTTGGGTTTGAGTCCCAATTTTAAGGAATCTTTAATAATATATGTGTATTTCTGTGGAAAGGTGTGGGTGTGAGTGCTGTAAGTGTAAGACGTGCACGAACTGAGTGTGGAGTGTGGAAGAATAAAGTGTCGGGTTTGAGTAATTATATATTGTATGGTATAGCTTTGACTAAGGTTGGAAGTTATAAAGTGTGAATATAACTTGCCAGGGGATATTGGTTATGACTCTCGCCTAGGGAAGTCGGCTTTGTCTGTGCCCTAGTCGAGTAGGTGGACTCCATTACCTGGCAACAATTTTAATTGGTATATCTGGCATCTGATATATAACTTGCCAGGGGATATTGGTTATGACTCTCGCCTAGGGAAGTCGGCTTTGTCCGTGCCCTAGTCGAGTAGGTGGACTCCATTACCTGGCAACAATTTTAATTGGTATATCTGGCATCTGATATATAACTTGCCAGGGGATATTGGTTATGACTCTTGCCTAGGGAAGTCGGCTTTGTCCGTGCCTTAGTCGAGCAGGTGGACTCCATTACCTGGCAACAATTGTTATCAATATTTATTTGATATCTGGCATTTGATATTGGTTTGGTATCGGACATTTGAAAATTGAATATTGATACTTGATATTTGATATATATAATAGTTACCTGGTATTGGGCATTAACATAATGGCATTGGCCAGAATATTCAAAAGTAAGAGTATGGGAAATTTGTCCACTGATGGAAAGATACCGAAAAATTCTCCGTTAGGATGTTTATTAGCACACTGGAAAGATTTTCAGGATGATTTGCGGAAAAATCAAATGATTGAATATTGTAATTATTGGTGGCCTCTGTATACATTAGAAGATCAGGAAAGGTGGCCCATGAATGGGACACTGAATTATAACACTATCTTGCAATTAATGTTGTTTTGTAAAAGGGAAGGGAAACGGGGTGAAATGCCATATGTGGATTTATTCTTTTACTTAAGACAGAGACGGGATTGGCAGGATGAATGTAAGCTAACTAGTAGAGACAATTTGGTGATGGCTATAACGTCTGATAATAGGAAAGGGAAGAAATGTTGTTTGGCGTGTGACACTGGAAAAGAGTGTGTAAAGGAGAAAATTGTCCCCAGAGAAGATGAAGGGCCGGAGTTGGATATATCCCCTCCTAGGAGGGGAAGGAATTGGAATCAAGGGCATAGGGAACAGATAGAAGCAGAAAGTAGTGGAATAGAAGATCTGGGGGAAGGACCGTCTGAAGTTGTAATTCATACCCCCATTTCTCGGAGGACTCGACAGCAGGCACAGACAATAGCTCCCTTGCGTCAGGGGGTTGGTAATGACGGGCCGGTGTATGTAAAAGTGCCCTTTTCGGTCACGGACTTGATGGCTTGGAAGCAGGCAGCTGGAGTATATAGGGAAGATCCTGAGAGGGTAGGTAGAGTGGTGGATACTATAATCAGAACGCAAAATCCGGACTGGAGTGATTTACAGGTGATCTTGGATAATTTGTTGGATGATACAGAAAAGCAGATGGTACTAAAGACTGGCAAAGCACAGGCAGACTGGCAAAGCACAGGCAGAAGTGGCTGTAGTAAGTGGAATAACAGGTGGAACATTAGAGCAGAATTTTCCGTCTGGGGATCCGCAGTGGGATCCAAATAAGGAGGAACATAGGGAAAAGTTGGGATGGTATCAGAAATGGATTTTATATGGAGTTAAACATGCTATGCCTAAATCTTTGAATTGGTCTAAAATATATGAGGTGAGACAAGATAAGAATGAGTCTCCATCAGCGTTTCTAGAGAGGCTGAAAGAAGCTGCCAGAAAATATACAGATTTAAGGATAGATACAGAGGCAGCTCAGATACAGTTGGCTTTGATTTTTATGGGACAATCGGCACCAGACATAACAAGGAAACTTCAGAAGCTGGAGGGAGAGGATTCAAGGAGTTTGAATAGAATGTTGGAGGCAGCATGGAAAGTATATAATAACAGGGAAAAGGAAGAAAGGAGAATCAGAGAGAATAGATTATTGGCTGTGATGACAGGTACAGCAGACAGAGGAAGAGGTAGAGGAAGAGGGCGAGGTATCAGTGGACGGGAAGGATTTAGGAATTTTAGTAATCGAAATTTTAACACCCCTTTAGGAGTGAATCAGTGTGCTTTGTGCAGGGAGGAAGGACATTGGAAAAGAGATTGTCCTAGAAATGAGCAATGTTCAGGAGGAAATATTCAAAAGGAGGTAGCCAGAATGATGGTTTTGGATGAATGAAGGGGACCGGAGGGGAACCCAGCTGAGCCTCTGGTTATAATTAAGCTGGGAGAAAAAGAAGTTAAATTTCTAGTGGATACAGGAGCGACATTTTCGGTATTAAATACTTGTAAAGGAAAAATTGGAACAAAAACAGCAAACATAGTGGGAGCAACAGGGAAGGAAGAAAACAGACCATTCCTGCAACCTCTGGATTTGAAGTTTGGAAATAAAATGATTACACATGAATTTTTGTATGTACCAGAATGCCCGATACCCTTGTTAGGAAGGGATTTGTTATCCAAATTAAATGCACAAATTGTGTTTGAGGAAGGAGAACTCTTTTTGAAAATACCTGAGTCAAAAACCGGAGAAATTCTGATGATACAAGAGAAAGTGGAAGAACAGGAAATCCCACCGGAGGTGGAATTTGCAGTAATTCCTACAGTGTGGGAAACAGATATTCCTGGTAAATCAAAATTGGCAGCACCTGTAAAAATAGATTTAAAGGAAGATGCAGGAACAGTAAAAATTAAACAATATCCAATTAAACCAGAAGTTAGGCAGGAGCTGAAGAAATTGATTGATAAATTCATAGAGTACAAAATTTTGGAAGAATGTGAATCGGAGTATAATACTCCTATTTTACCAGTTAAAAAACCCACAGGTGGATATAGGTTGGTGCAAGATTTGAGAGCAGTGAATCGGATAGTCAAGGATATATATCCTGTGGTAGCAAATCCTTATACGTTGCTAACAACGTTAAAGGAGACTCATCAGTGGTTTACAGTGCTTGATTTGAAGGATGCTTTCTTTTGTATACCTTTGGAGAAAGAAAGCAGAAAGCTGTTTGCTTTTGAATGGGAGAATCCACAGACAGGGCGAAAGATGCAGTTGACATGGACAAGATTACCCCAAGGATTTAAAAATAGCCCGACAATCTTTGGAAACCAACTAGCAAAAGAGCTTGAAATTTGGAAACAGGACAAACCAAGGCCTGAACATCTACTTTTGCAATATGTGGATGACATCCTGATTGCTACGGAAGAAAGATTTACCTGCATACAGGTAACCATTGATCTCTTAAATTTTCTGGGACTAAATGGGTACAAAGTATCCAGGAAGAAAGCTCAAATAGCACGCCAGACTGTGATATATCTGGGCTTTGAGATCACAAAAGGGCAGCGACAATTGGGAAAAGATCGCAAAGAGACAATTTGTAACATACCTGAGCCGAAAAACATCCACGAACTCAGAGCATTCCTGGGAATGGCCGGGTGGTGTCGTCTCTGGATCATGAACTACGGTTTAATAGCTAAACCGTTGTATGAAGCCCTAAAGAACTCTTCTTTTGTGTGGGGTCCAAAACAGCAGAGGGCCTTTATGGAGTTGAAACGTGCTTTAATGTCTGCACCTGCTTTAGGCCTTCCTGATTTAACCAAGGATTTTCAGCTGTTCGTCCATGAAAGACAACGCTTGGCACTTGGTGTGTTAACCCAGAAGATGGGAAGCTGGAAGCGACCGGTCGGATACTTCTCCAAACAACTGGACACAGTGAGTAAAGGATGGCCAAATTGCCTTCGAGCGGTGGCTGCCACAGTAATGCTTATACAAGAAGCTCGGAAATTGACGTTGGGAAAAACAATAATAGTCTATGTCCCACACATGGTGAAAACTGTTTTAGAACAAAAGGGGGGACATTGGTTATCTCCGAGCAGAATGATGAAATACCAGGTAGTACTAACTCAACAGGATGATGTAATTTTGAAAACAACTAACCTGGTAAATCCAGCAGTGTTTTTAAGTTCTATACAGGAAGAAGGACAATTGGAGCATGATTGCTTGGCTGCTATTGAGTATGTTTATTCCAGTCGTGAAGATTTGAAGGATGTACCACTGGAGCAACCGGACTGGGAGTTGTATACTGATGGTAGCAGCTACATGGAACAAGGAATCCGATACGCTGGATATGCGGTAACAACAGATACCACAGTTATAGAAGCAGGAGCATTGGCAAGTAATACTTCAGCTCAGAAAGCGGAACTTATTGCTTTGATTCGAGCCTTGGAACTAAGCGAAAACAAGAAAGTAAATATTTGGACAGACTCAAAGTATGCCTTTGGGGTGGTACATGTCCATGGAGCATTGTGGAAAGAAAGAGGATTGTTGTCCTCTCAGGGATCAAATATCAAACATCAAGGTGAAATTTTAAAATTATTACAGGCAGTTAAAAAACCAGATCAGGTAGCAATCATGCACTGTAAAGCACACCAGATTGGAAACACAAAGGAAATTACTGGAAATAATTTTGCCGATAGAGCAGCAAGAAAGGTAGCCAAGGAACGAGCATGGCAAATGGCACTAATTCCCTCCAAAACAGTAACTCTTCCCAGGGAGGAACCAAGATATTCGGAAGAGGATGATAAGTTGGGTCAATTATTAAATGCTAAGAAAAATCAAGCCGGATGGTGGGTAACACCTACAGGACAGGTGGTACTTCCACCCGTTCTGATGAGAGAAATAATCCAAACGAAACATCAGGAATGTCACTGGGGAGCAGAAGCCTTAGTAACCTCCTTACAAAAACAAGTAGTATCGCTCAGAATGTTAGGAATGGTAAAGATGATAACTGCAAAATGTGAGGTATGTTTGAAAAATAATCCAGTGATCAGGAAAAAGGTACAAATGGGTCGAATAAAATCTGGTACAGAGCCTGGAGATTACTGGCAAGTAGATTTTTCAGAATTACCTAGGCAGAATGGGTATCGGTACATTCTGGTGGGGGTTGATACTTTTTCAGGATGGCCAGAAGCTCTTCCCTGTCGTTCTACACAAACAAAGGAAGTAGTAAAGTGGTTACTACGAGAAATAATTCCAAGGTTTGGAGTTCCTATTGGAATTTCTTCTGACAGAGGTCCACACTGTTGCAGAGGTAATCCAAAATGTTAGTAAAATTCTGGGTATAACATGGGATTTGCATACCCCATGGAGACCACAATCCAGTGGGAAAGTAGAAAGAATGAATCAAACCCTAAAAAGACAAATAAGTAAAATTTGTCAGGAGACTAATTTAAAATGGCCACAAGCACTTCCATTGGCATTATTACGAATCAGAGTACAACCAAAGAGTGGAACCTCAGTCAGTCCTTATGAATTGTTGTATGGGAAACCTTATGAGTCCCCGGAACCAAACCCAAATATGTATGTAAAAGGAAAACAAGATGTGTATAACTATTTGCTTTCCCTAGGAAAAACTTTGGCCGTGATTCGGAGGATTGTGGTGTGGAATAGACCATTATCCTTGGAAGCTCCGGTCCATGACTTCCAACCAGGAGACTATGTCTACGTGAAAACGTGGGCTTCTGAACCCTTGCAAGGACGTTGGAAAGGACCCTTCCAGGTACTGTTAACCACCTTCACGGCGATTAAGATTGCCGAATCAGAGGCTTGGATACACTACACTCGAGTGAAGAAAGCACCTGCTACATGGAAGATCATCAGCCGTAACCCGAAGACTTTGAAACTGACTCTGAAACATGTCTAATTATACATATCAGTTTGTGATTATTCTTTTTATAGTGGTTTGGCAGATGGTGCTGGTGGGAACCTGGACGGAACTGATGAATAGGAACAAGAGACAAGTAGAAACAGAGCAATTGATTGGCATTCCAGAAAAATTGGTTGAGGAAAATTTGATGTTAGGATTGATTAAAGGATTTGCCCATTTACAAAATGTTACTCAGATCACTGCTTGTTTACCAATACCAAGAGCAGTAGGGGAAACTATCCCTTGGGGAATTTTAACCATGAATTTAACCACCCTGGAACACAAAAACAAAACCACTCACTGTAAACAAGTGCCAGTGACACAATGGTCCGAGCAGGTAAAGGTCATCAGAAAACAATGGAAATGGATGGGCAGGGAAGAAGATTGTCTGAAATTATTGAATCATCAATTCACCCCGGCCTCCCCTTTAGGAGATATGTTTGCTATGGGTAGTCCTATGGGTTGGTGCTCGTATGATGTACAAGTCAAAACTAACGGAAGTCGGAGTATTATGGAATGGAGATGTAATGAGACTAATCAGGCTGTCCCAGAAAACACAGTTAGCTGGGATTCGATATGGTCTATGGCCATAATGTTTCAATTTCAATATATGGCCAAAACTTCTTGGTGTATTACTTGGGATGGATTAGTTGTTACAGCCTGGCCATCTATAAATGACAGAAAGAGTACACTGCGGATAAAAGAGAAAATGGTACCTTGGTGGAAATGCGAGAAAGTTTATAATTGTAGTACTACAGACCCAGCAATAGAAAGAATTCCCCCTTTGGCTGCGGCCTTGAAATATGGCTGCTTGTGTAGAGGACTTAAAAATGATCTCAAATTAACTGAAACATTCCTACCTAAAAGGGGAACCTTTTTTAGTTGCAGAAAAACTACCATTCAGAGTCCAGGACATTTAGTTTGGGCACTAAGTGATGGAACCTGGACAACTCAATTATCACTGGATGGTACAGTAAAACAAATTATTTTAGGCATGCCAACATTGTGTCTGATTTGGAAGAAATCACCATTTAAAGGGCCTTTGGAGAATTTAAGGTTAAAACGGACCAAGAGATCTGAGACAGATGAAGAGATATGGAACGAACCATCATCGGGAGTAAAAATTGGCTGGGCTCTTGAATCTCTTTTGAACCCCATAGCTTCATACAGAAATAGAGAATGGCTTTATCATCTAACAGGCCAGGTAGAAAAATTGGCAAACATTACAAAGAAAGGGTTTAAGGAATTAAATATCCAGCTGCAGGCAACTTCCAGGATGACTCTTCAAAATAGAATGGCCCTAGACCTACTCTTACTTAAAGAACATGGAGTGTGTGGATATCTCAAGGATAGATTGGACCATTGTTGTATTCATATTCCTAATGTTACTCAAGACGTAGAACATGATCTGGAGCTATTGAGCAAAATTGAGAAAGAAACCGAGACCATTCGAGAGGATATGTCAGAAGATTGGCTGGGAAAAATTTTTAGCGGATTAGGGTGGAATCTGAGTTCTTGGTTAAAATCCATAATTAGAACTTTGTTTCTGTTACTAATTGTCTTTTTGATGATCATGCTGACATATGTCTGTTTAAAAAGACAATTTATTAATAAAATTGCAGTCAATCGCATGATCATGAGAGAGGTTCCAACTGTTCCACCAGAGTACAGTCCACCACCACAATATGCTGAAACAAATATCGATTTGTCAAGTACTAGTAGAGAAATGTTATGTAGTTAATGTGAAAGTATTGAAATAATTTTCAACACTTTCAAAGGGGGGAAATGTTACTGATTGATCATTGATTAAGTTATTGATTTGTTATTGATTGGTTGGTAACTTTAATTTTTACTGATTTGATAGTGGTTGGAATAAATGATGTATGATAAAAAATCGTAAAATGATAAGAAACAGTTTAGCGAAGATACCTCTATTGCATTTTGCACATTTGATTAATAACCGACAGCTGCTGTGAAACCCTTTGTATAACCTGATACCAAGACCGAAGGAATTGGTCAGAATCATTTAGAAGGAACATTTAGAACTTAGCTGACAAGCTTGAGATTTAAGAATGATTTTGACATAGTGTTTGTCAGTAGGAGTGGATTATAGCAAACTAGTGATGAAGTGTTTGTCAGCAGGAGTATAGTATAGCAAACTAGAAGAATGGAGAAGATGTCAAAATTACAAATTAATGGAATTGATAAAGGTCGAATAAAGTGACCTGTAGTAATTTGCCAATAATAGTTAGTTAGTGATTTACCAAGGATCCAACTGCGCAGAATCACCTGGAGAAGGTCAAGAAGCGGACAAGTGAGGAAGACTATGAAAGACCACTAGAGGACTCTAGAAGACCACCAGAGACCTTCAATGCGCATGTGTAAAGGACATTAATATATGCTAATGAAGGCTAATGATTTCTTGGAAATATAATGAATATGAATGAATAAGTACAATATAAGGTGTATGATTTTGGAGTTCGGTGTGCGTGGTTCGTGAGAGGACTCACCCGCGCACCCGGCCGTCAATAAAGAAGTGTCTGCTTATCTGCACTAAATTGGTGTTGATAAGTTCTTATTCCGAGTTTTTCGGTAACAGTCTGGTGGTCGTGAAGATGAAGGCTGTATGTCTTCTTCACAGTGAACTCTTAACCTTCTGTCCCTGCGCAGACTCAGTTGTCCCTTGGCATTTGTCCAAATCACAAGGTCGGTCTTAGCTGGTTCTTGGAGCCACTGCTGCTTCTTATCAGGGACTATCTCCTGTCCCAGCCAGCCTCAACAATGCAAGCGTTAAACATCACTTCTCATCCCCTTGGGCTATGTCTACCTCTTATTGAAACTTCTTTAACTTCATTATAAGCTAGATAATTATTAAACAATTCCTATCTACATTCATATATCTACTAAGGTTTCTTTGGTTTCCTGTCTCAATGTGAGCAATCCAGCCTTTAGCTGGGAACGAAGCATAAGTTTACAAAGTGCTGGAGCAGACAAGGATGCTGTGTCCCTGTACGCTGGGAAAAAGGAAGATAAGAAGAGCCTGACAAACAACTCCTGGATGCCGAAGAATGAGATAAGTAACTGCTGGACACCTTGTGAAGAAGCTTGCACAGCCAATAGAGGATAAGATAGTGTCGCCTGAAACGGGGTATTGTACCAATTAGAGTATTGTATAAGGCGCGTGCACAAGCGCATAAGGTATATGACTGTGCTAAAAGTTGTAGTAAATGGGCTTCACTTGATCACATTGGTCTGTGCGTGATATCCCCTGTGGATCCTCCACAATATTTGGCACCCGAACAGGGACCCTCAGATCAGCACTTTATCGTCTCTACGAGAATTTCTGGTGCAGCTGAACCGACGAGGGAGCGGAGGAGCCGGCCGAGAGTGTTCCTGCTGCCCCGGCAGGATGGCACGAGCTTCAGCTAAGCTGGGAAGCACGACATGAGCTTCAGCTGAGCCGGGAAGACGAAGAGGCGCGCGCAAGTGAATAGAAGCTTGAATCTCGCCCGGATCAGGTGAGCGGTCGGAGAAGGAGATGGGATTGGACAAAGAGCAGGAAGCAGTCCTAAAACTCCTTCGATATTTTCTCTCTGAGAGAGGACTGAAATGCGATAATTCTGTGTTAAAGGGGTTGCTTTTATGGGCTTGGAAGAAAGAACTTATTCCTAGTAGAAATGTCGCATTTGAAGTAGCGACCTGGGATGATATAAGCAAGGCGCTGTGGGACGCTATTAGAAGCGGGGGGCATAAGGCAAAGGAGGCAAACAAATACGCAGCGCACTGGAAGGTAATTCGAGACGTGCTGCAGGCACTGAGGGCGGACCGGCAGGCAGCCGCCGCTGCCCGCGCGGCCGTGACCCCCTCTGCTGCCTCCACGGCTGCCGCGTCAGCCCACCCCGCTGCAGTTAGGGGGACATTCTCGACACAGCTATCTCTACCCCCCCCCGAGCATCCATTTCTGCTAATGCTGAGACGCCTGCACAGACGCAGCCTTTGCCTATACCCAGCCAGGTCTCTGGCGCCAAAGATATCCCCCTGCCTGTTACTCCGCGAGAAGCGGGGGAATTAGGGGGGGCCGATTGTCGCCCGGCAGGTCCGGAGCCGACAGACTCGGAGGTGGTGAACCAGTTACAGAAACTGACAGTATGGTCAGAAGAACCAGAAGTGAGGGGGACATATGCATCCTCCCGAAAGGGTGAGCCGAGAAGGCAAGTGAACGAAGATTTTGGCCGTATACCAGCCCCGCTTTCTCCCCACCCCCACCACCCCCCCCCCCCCCGCCCTGTGATGGACAGTATGGGAGCCCTGCAGCCAGGTTTGCCGTCTCCAGTTATGCTTCCAGAAGAATGGGATTTGTTAATCATAGATCTAAAGGATTGGTTTTTCACCATTCCCTTGCACCCAGATGATGCTGAACAGTTCGCCTTTTCAGTACCATCAATTAATAAGGCAGAGCCCTATAAGAGATACCATTGGGTTGTGTTACCGCAAGGAATGCGCAATGCCCCCACGATGTGTCAGGTGTATGTGGCCTGGGCATTAGAGCCTGTAAGAAAGCAGTTTCCTCAGTTAATCATTTATCATTATATAGATGACATTTTGATAGCGGGAAGGAACTTGCCACAGGATGAAATTTTAACTCAATTACAGGACACCTTAAGCCATTGTGGATCAATAATCACTCCTGAAAAGGTGCAAAAGGCAGCACCTTGGAAGCATTTTGGGGTGGCACATAGATGCTAGCAATGTTAAACCTCAGAAGGTTCAAATAATGTCAGAAATTTTAACAGTACATGATGTCCAGAAGCTTGTGGGAGATATCCAGTGGGTGCGGAATCTTTGCGGTATCACTAATGATGATATGGCCCCTTTGGTAGAACTCTTGGGTACGAGTGCATGTGCAGATGAGAAATGGGAAATGACAGGAGAACAGCAAAAAGCCTTAGAATATATATCAAAGAAAATTGCATCTAGCTTTGCATCCAGATGCCCCCAGCGCTGAATGAACATACCTACTTTATAATCTCACTGATTGTGGAGTCTGTTTCCGCACGTCAGCTATTTTCCAAGATGTGGTGACTGCTCTTTTTCCTGGATGCTGTCACATCTCCTCCTGTCACGTTGTCTGTGAACTGATGTGGCAGATACACCCGCCCCGACAGGAAACGAAACTTCTCCAGGCAGAGGGGAGAGGGAAAAAAACCGCAACCCCTAGAGGCTGCAGGTTGAAAATTGAACTGACCAATCAAGAGATGCCAGGTACATGGAAGCATTGACCTTTTGGCCAATGGGGATTAAAATGACCACAGATCAGATTTGTCAAGGGTATAAATGGGGCCCTAGCGGAGGACATACTGGGAATCAGTTTTCCTTGGGCTGGTGGGTCTGTAGTTGGGGGTCTCCCCCTTGGGTCTGGACACCGCCCAAGGTAACTCCTCGAGGTTGAGAGCCCTCATTTTTTAGGTGAGTGATATGCGCATTTTGAGTGATCATTTTCAAATCTTAAGAATTCTTAAGTCGGCTGTGTAGTACTAATTCCCCTTACATCATTGAGCCTGTGGTTCACTAATGTTATTGGAGTTCTAACTAACTTTTCTACTGAAGAATAAATCTGAGTTTTAACACCTGTTGAATTTGATTGTGTGAGCCTCTGTAACATTTAAATTGGCGTAGTCGGCAGGATGGTGTTAATGGAGGAATTATTACGGAGGCACGGCTGCAGCCCTTCTCCCCCGGGTCTGGACTGGGCGAAGGAGAAGTGGTCTGACCCGGCAGCGGTCGTGGAGAGAGTAGAACTATGCCGTGGAAGTAGTCGAGATGGCAAAGACAGTGTGTGTGCCCTCCTGGGCGCCTGCTTGATTCAAGCACAGAACCGAAAGAGTGATTCTGATAGATTGGCAAAGGATAATTCTAAAAAGCAATAGGAAATAGATTGTTTGAAGGTGGAACTGAAACGAGAAAAGGAGTAGATGCGTCTATTGGAATGAAAGATTGAAATCATGCTGGCACAAGCAAAAAAGCCCCCCAGTTTTACCCAAATCCAAAAGTTAATCACGGGTATGGACCCTGAGGGTTGGGATGGGGGCATCTGGGGAGACTCTGATGAAAACAGCTCTGAAGAGGCAGAGGAATTGGAGGAAAGGGATGTGCGACCCCTTATTGAAACAGAAAGACACACGGGTCCACACAGTGGGAACCCCCAAACCACTGTCCGCACAACCCCTTGGACGGGACCTGAACTCAGCGAGTTACAAGCTAAGTTTTTGCGCAAGCCAGGCGAAACCGAGACTGAATACTTGTGGAGAGTTTCTTTAATGGGGGGAGATCGGATACTGTTGAGTGATGATGAAGCGAGAGGTTTCTGGGGACCGGGAGTGTTTCTGATTGATGGACCGGTGGGTGATCAGTCGATAACGTCCCGAGTAGCCTCCTGGGCTGGGGGCGTGGACCCCAAAGAGAGAGGAGAATCTGTTACTGTCTGGGTAAAGGGACTGTCGGAGTTAACGGACGGAGTGCAAAAGGCTGCCTGTGTTAAGGCCGTGTATGATGGAGGGCAGCAAGGGATACCGATGACTGCCCCGGTGGACCCCTGCCACCTCAGACCCCTTATTGGAGGGCTGCCGGATGCTTTAAAGATACACATCCAGTCCCTCAGAGAAAGAATCCTGGGGGCCATTGAGCGCAATCGGCAGAACCCCCAGAGGCCGCCCGCCCACGTAATGACCTGGGCGGAAGTGCTGCACAGTATAGTTGTTCGCGGGCGCGAGATGGAGTGGGCGGAGCCAAGCAGTGGCACAGAGGGCAGCAGGAAGGTCCAGCAAGCCAGTTGTAAACCCCGCCCCGAACGGTCTCCTTCCCCCCGGGAGCCTGAGCCTCCTTCCCGGGGTCTGCCGGGTCGGAACTACGATCCCGGAAGGGACGCCCTCTGGCAGAGGGCACCGGCACGGGGGGCACCCCGAGCCGTGCTGCACGGGCAGTCCGCTGGCGGCATCCGGGAGTGGGATTGCTGGAGGGGAAAGCTAGAGACCAAAGGGAAGCGCCAGCAACCCCGCCCCCTCGGGAAGAGAAACGGAACCCTTTCGCGGCACTGCGAGAGGAACTGGAAGGGCTAAAAACTAGGAGCTGCGGTTTGGGGTTCAGGCCGCAAAATCCACATGGTGAATACCTGCCAATGGTCTGCTGATAAAGAGCCTTATATACGCATTCCTGTGGGTCCAAGACAGATAAGTTTGGAATTCTTAATCGATACAGGAGCCCAAATTAGTTTTTTAAATGAACGACAAGCTAGTGAGCTGGGAATTAGGCCATCGAGAAAGGCTATAAACATTAGAGGAGTAACAGGGGCGACAGGAAAATGCCCCATAGCTCGAACTCAACTCTGGCTACTGGGGGAAAAGAGAATGACAGCTGTGGAAGTGGCTTTGAACCCCTATGAGGGAAATATACTGGGATTTGATGCGCTGGTGGGTGAAAAATGGTACCTACCCAATGGCAGGGTGTGGAGTTTTGGGGGAGAACGGCAGAGGCTATTCATGTGAGAACCTTGCAGGTTGCTCCTGCACTACTGCAATCTAAGGTAACCGGTGTGACTCAATACCCACTGCCAAAGGGAGCATTTTGGAAGTAATTAACGATCTTGAGAAGAGACAGATCATCAGTCGCACCCATTCCCCTTATAATTCTCCTGTTTGGCCAGTCTGTAAACCAGATGGGAGGTGGTGACTAACAATTGATTATAGAACATTGAACAGTAATACCCCACCATTAACTGCTGCTGTTCCAAATATAACCTCAATAGTAACAGCAATACAGGCTGTGGCCCACCCATGGATGGCTGCTTTAGATGTTAAGGATATGTTTTTTATGGTTCCCCTAAGGGAAGAGGACAAACCCCAGTTTGCCTTCACTTGGGAGGGGACCCAATACACTTTTAATCCACTTCCCCAGGGATACAAGCACTCCCCCACTATTGCTCACAAAGCTTTAACCAAGCTCCTTGATGCTGTGGAAGTACCATCAGGTGTTCACATATATCAATATATAGATGATATCCTAGTTGGTGGGTGTATTGGTTTTGTTTGGCAAGGTTTTGGTAGCGGGGGGGGGGGGGGTTACAGGGGTGGCTTCTGTAAGAAACTGCTGGAAGCTTCCCCTGTGTTCGAGAGAGAGAGCGAGCCCATATTAGCCGGCTCTGAGACGGACCCGCCGCCGGCCAAGGCCGAGCCAATCAGTGATAGTGGTAACGCCTCTGTGATAACATTTTTAAGAAGGAAAAAAGTTGGGATGGAGAGAAACTGCCGCCGGAGTGAGGAGTGAGAACATGTAAGAGAAACAAGCCTGCGGACACCAAGGTCAGTGAAGAAGGAGGGGGAGGAGGTGCTCCAGGTGCCGGAGCGAAGATTCCCCTGCAGCCCGTGGTGAAGACCCTGGTGAGGCAGGCTGTCCCCCTGCAGTCCAGGGAGGTCCACGGTGGAGCAGATCTCCACCTGTAGCCCGTGGAGGACCCCACGCCGGAGCAGGTGGGTTCCCGAAGGAGGCTGTGACCCCGTGGGAACCCCGCGCTGGAGCAGGCTCCTGGCAGGACCTGCGGATCTGTGGAGAGAGGAGCCCACGGAGCAGGTTTTCTGGCAGGACTTGTGACCCCGTGGGGGAGCCGCGCTGGAGCAGTGTGCTCCTGAAGGACTGCACACCGTGGAATGGACCCATGCTGGAGCAGTTCGTGAAGAACTGCAGCCCGTGGGAATGGCCCACGTTGGAGGAGTTCGTGGAGGACTGTCTCCCGTGGGTGGGACCCCACGTTGGAGCAGGGGAAGAGTGTGATCAGCCCTCGTCCTGAGGAGGTGAAGCGGCAGAAAATAACGTGTGATGACCATAAACCACATCCCTGTCCCCCTGTGCCGCTGGGGGGGCTTGGTGGTGAAATCCGGGAGGGTAGTTGTGCCCGGGAAGAACGGAGGGGTGGTGGGAAGGTGTTCTGAGATTTCATTTTACTTCTCATTACCTTGCTCTGGTTGATTTGTAATAAATTGAGTATGTTTTGCAAATTGAGTCTGTTTTGCCCGTGACGGTAATAGTGAATGATCTCTCCTGTCCTTATCTCGACCCGCGAGCCTTTTGTTATATTTTCTCTCCCCTATCCAGCTGAGGATGGGGGAGTGATAGAACGGCTTTGGTGGGCACCTGGTGTTCAGCCAGGGTTAACCCATCACAGTGGGGATAACAAGGAACAGGTAGGTCAAGTGGCTGAGGCCATCTGGAATCTGTTAGTCAAGAATGGGCTAGACATTCCATGTTCTAAATGCCAAGGTCCTGGACAAGAAGTCAAATTCCTGGGGGCATGGTGGATAGCTGGAGCAGTTGCAGTACCTGATGACACTCTATCAGCTATTGAAAAGGGACAGACTCCAGGCAATAAAACCGAATTACAACAGCTGTTAGGTACTTTGGGCTACTGGAGAAAACATATACCAGGGTTTTCAGTGATTGCCCACCCTCTCTATGACTTGCTCCGAAAGAATAGGAAATGGGATTGGACTTTGCAACATATAGAAGCCCTTAACGCTCTGAAAGATGAGCTTAAGGCTTATCAGAGACTAGGCCTGTTGCACCTGTGAGATCCATTAAGGGTGGAATGGGGATTTGCTGCACACGCTTTGTACTGTGATGTGTTTCAAAAGGGGCCACAAGGACCAGCCAGGCCTTTATTATTCTCTTCCACTTCATTTAAGGAGACTGAACAATGATATTCAGATTGGGAGAAGGAGGTCCTTTCCCTCACTAGAGCAGTTAAAGAGGCTAAAAAGCTGCGTACTTCACAAGATGTTATAGCACAGGGTCCTTTCCCTCTCTTAAATTCAATCCTCAATGGGTCACCTCCTCCGGAGGGAGTAGCCCAAAAGGCCACAGTAAGGAAATGGTATGCATACCTAGAAGGGATAAGTCAGCTGCTCCCACTAAAAGAGGGTCCAGTTAATGTTTCTAAACTACAGCAACCTGTAAACCCTGACCCAGCCTTGCTGGGTCAACCATATAAACCTTCTCCGATTGAGGAGGCACCCGACTTTGTGGCAGGCTCAGATATGCAGGGAGTGTGGCTCACTGACGCATCTGCCTGTCGAGTGGGATCAAAATGGCAATGTAAAGCAGTGGCGTTAGAGATTGATACTGGGAAGACAGTCGAGGAAGAGGGTGAAGGTAGTGCACAAGTAGGAGAATTATGGGCTTTATTACTGGCCATAGGGAATGGTGCTACCATTGTCTATGCTGACTCTTATGCGACCTTTAAGGGTGCTACAGAGTGGATATGTCAGTGGGAATTTAATCAGTGGGAGGTAGGTCGTGTGAAAGTGTGGAGGACAGAGGACTGGCAATAGGGAGATTCTGACCTTTAAAGGTGGGATGGGTGAAGGGCCATGCTTGGGATGGAACCCCAGCTGCGGAATGGAATCAGCAGGTGGACCACCTGGCCCAAATCAGGATGGTCACCAGTGAGAAGGAAGATTGGGATAGACTAGCAGAATGGTTGCATATCAAGCAAGGCTACTCAGGGAAAGCAGATCTTTATTATGAATGCTGATCTCGGGGTTGGCCAGTGTCTATGAAAACCTGTGAAGCAATCCTCACAGCTTGCCCGCAATGCCGAATAAGGCTTAAGGCTAATCACCCGAATCAAGGCCTGGCCCAGCACATCAGACAAGGTAAGGCTCTTTGGAGTACATGGCAGGTTGATTACATTGGCCCTCTGAAACCATCCCATAGGAGGAAATATATTTTGGTAGGAGTGGAGGTAGTATCAGGATTGTCTATGGCAATGGCCATTGGTACAGCCACCGGAGACCAGACAGTCCAGGCTTTGGGGGAATGGTTTAGTATTCTGCCTATTTCTGAATGTATTCAAAGTGATAATGGGTCGCATTTCACAGCCACCGTGGTACAAGGCTGGGCGCAAGGGGAATGCATCAAATGGGTGTTTCACACACCATATTACCCCCAAGCTAATGGTATAGTTGATCGAACCAATGGCTTGATCAAAAGACATGCTGATGTCTCATGCCATAACTGGGACACATGATTACCACAGGCAGTTTTTACTGTTAATAACCAATGGGGGAATTATGGAAGTCAAATTCAAGCATTTTGTCCTACAGGACCATTAACGGGCGATGACTCTATACCAGAGGGTCAGAGATGCCAGTTCCCACTGGGGATATATGTGGGCCAACCTGTCATGGTGAAACTGCCTTCCATTGGCATTGTTCCTATGACCCTAGCAAAACCCAGAGGCTTATATGCCTGGGAAGCCCTAGACGAGAGCGGAAAGTCTCACCGCATCAGTGCCCGGGTGGATAATCCTGGACTAACCCTGTGACCCGGTTTTAAGACCGAGGCCTAGTTTGTGCTTTCTTACAGGACAACGAAGAAATGAGCTGTTCTGGTGTTTCTACTGGTAGTGATGATGGTAGCCAGTGTGGATGGTGAAGATCTGGATGATAATATTATGGCAAAAATGATGGTGGGATTTGCCTGAATGATGAACCTGACCTCTGTAATGGTTTGCCTGCCTACCCCCAAATCAGCTGAAGACCCTTTACCAATTTTTGTGCAGGACATCAATATATCGTGAGCCCTTGAGCTCACATGGGAGCAATGTAACAATTATAGCTGGAGGTTCAGAGAGGATGGGGGAGGAGGTTATACTTATGTTGTCTATAGTTGGTCACCAGGTGCAGTAAATGCTAGTTCGGTATGGAACACCAGATGTAACTATATCCTCCAACCAACCCATGAGACCACAGAGTGGAGCTGGAATGGTACCATACCATGCCCCGAAATTCCATGGGGGGTGACTGCGTATGGTACTCAATGGAACACCGATGACCATTCCCTACAATGCACAAAGCCATTAAATGCCTCATGGTGCATTAAACACCCCTAAAGGGATAACAATGAATGTCCCGGTAAATACAACCAGAATTCATTTGCTTGTCCTCTCAATTGTACGTGGGCTAGACACATCTATGGACCTAGCTGGTATGGAGAAAAGGATAAAATACCCCTGGTGGTGTTACAAATATTTTGGAGAAGTTAAAATTTTATTTTATATATATAAGCTGGGTTTGATTAAAAGGTAAAGATTGTAGAACATAGGGGTTTGAAGCTCGCAATGTAGTCATAGAAACTTAGGAACATACAAAATGTGTCGTATACAATCATAAGAAATAAGTATTGTCTAAAATTAGTTAACCATAGAAACTTTGACAGATTTGTTAGTTTGTAGTGTTTTGTTTTAAGAAACTAAGAGAGATCGTTATGGACCTTAGTTCTGTTGCTTAGAAACCCCACTTTGATCAAGATTCCAGTTAGTGGAATTAAGTAAGATTAACCAATGATTGTTTTAGTATAAGAATACTGATAAGGTGGTGTGACTGAAGGGCCAATCATTAGAAATGTTAAATTTAAGAATTAACATAGAATGTATTTTTATGTAATCTAATACATGGTGGCAAAAATCATACTGCGCAGTATCACATAAGAGAGGTCAACTATCGGACAAAGTGGGGAAGACTATGGAAGACCACCAGAGGGCTTTTGAAGACCACCAGAGACTTCATTGCGCCTGCGCAAAGAGACATTTACATATGCTAATGACTGATTGGAAAGTTAATGATTATGTATGACACTTCCTGGAAATTTAGTGAATATGTATAACAGGTGTGCATTTAACCTGCATGATTAAACCAGACAGGTGCACACACTAGGTGGAGTGATCCCCTGTGTGCCCAGCACTGCAATAAAGGAGTGCCTGCTTCTTAACTTCTCATTGCTGTTAAGGAGTTTTATTCCGGATATCAGTAACAGCGGGAAGATCTCCATTCTGGAACTGTCAGGTGTAAATTGGGTGCAAAGACATAGATGGAATGCCATTACTATGGCTATATCCTCCTGTCCAAGAAGCTCTTATACAAGGCTGTCTATGTAGCAATACTAGCTATTTATGACCTTCTGTCCTGGACTGTAGCAAGAAAGGCTACTGTTGTCCCCTTACTACCATACCAGGTTCATGTTGAACAGCCAGTGTCCCTGCACCCTCTAACTTGGTGTGGGCATGTTCTGATGGTCATTTGTATTCCCAACTATATCCAACTGTCCTGGGACTAGCCTGCACATTTGGTGTGCTTTGTTTCTCTCCCATTTACCGGGAAGGGCCCATACCATACAAGTGGTGGTATCATAGGCCACGGAGTGTACAGAAGGGATGGCAGGAAGCCTCAACACAAGTTGGGTGGTGGATGGAATCAATATTTGGGTTAGGAGTTGCTCCAGTGCGAAACCAACAGAGCATTCTAGAACTGAGTTTATAACTATCAGCCTTAGCCAATGTTACATCTGACAGTTTGAGACTCTTGAATTATCAGTTACAACATACCAGTAAAATGACCATCCAAAATCAAGCTGTAATGGACTTGATGCTACTGAAAGAGAAAGGTGTATGTGGAGTTTTGAACCTGTCAATGGATGACTGCTGTGTTCACATTCTGAATGTGTCAATGCCGCTTCAAGATCAAATCAACAAAATAAAGTCGCAAGAGACTCGGAGGCAATTGCTTCTGTGCTAGGGACTAATTGGCTGGGAAAGGGTTTTCAATGTGTTTGGATTTTCTTTGATGGGATAGATGACCAACCTTCTCCAATCTTTAATAATGCTTGTAGTCGTGATTATTGTCATCTGTATTACAGTAAATTGTATCAAACGTGCAGTAGTGAAGTCTGTGCTAACGGTTAAGTATACCCCTTTAAAACCTGTTCATGCGCTGGATATTCCTGTGTCAGATATTCCACTCTAATTCTAGACCAGAATGAAATGATGACCTACAATGAGCGTCAAATTCACCAGACTGTGCTCCCTTTTAACTTTGGAGGCAAGAGGTGACTGTACCACCACTCCAAGGAAACCAGTCGAATTGTGATTGTGGTCATGGGGTGGATTGTGTGGCAGGTACACCCGCCCCGACAGGAAACAAAACTTCTCCAGGCAGGGAGGAGAGGAAAAAAACCAAAACCAAACCCTGGAGGCTGCAGGTTGAAAGTTGAACTGACCAATCAAATGCACCAGGTACATGGAACTGTTGACCTTTTGGCCAGTGGGGATTAAAATGTCCACAGATCAGATTCGACAAGGGTATAAACGAGGCCCTGCTGGAGGACATAGTGGGAATCAGTCCTCCTCGGAGCAGCGGGTCTGCAGTCGGGGACTCTCCCCTTGGGTTGGGGCACTGCCCTAGGTAACTCCTGCAGGTTGAGAGCCCTCATCTTTTAGGTGAGTGACATGCGCATTTTGAGTGATCATTTTTAAATCTTAAGAATTCTTAAGTTGGCTGTGTAGTACTAATTCCCCTTACATCATTGAACCTGTGGTTTACTAACGTTATTGGGGTTTTAACTTTTTCTACTGAAGAATAAATCTGAGTTTTAACATCTGTTGGATTTGATTGTGTGAGCCTCTGTAACACTAAGGTGTGACATGCATTACAAGACACCAAAGCAGAGGACAGAAGACAACCCGGTTTCTTGGCTCTGGGCATGTATGTTAGCCCTTAGTCCCCTCCCTAGAGCCACTTGCTTGTTAATAAAGCTCATCCATCTTCTGAGCCAGGCTGGCAAGAAGTCAAACCAAACAGAGCCATCAGCCACGGCACTATTGAAGCACACAAGCTTGGGCTGTACCAGCCATCTGGAGAACCTTGAGCCGCTGGGGCTGGGCTATAAGTGGGGATGTGATGTGCAGAAAGGGGGACAGCATGAGGGACGTGCTAAAAAAAAACCCCAGGCAGCCAGACTGGGAAGGACTGAGCATGACCAGTGGGGCATCTACAGGAGCATCTGGCTCTCCTGGATGGATATCCTGAGATATCTCAGGGAGATTCAGCTTGCAGGAGAGCCTGCCAGGTGGCTGTAACTGAGTGAACCTATGCTTGTAGCAGCCCTGCTTAATGTCAGTAAATGGAGCTGAAATCCTTTGCCTTCTCCACGCCACAGAGTTTTGTGTAATAGACCCCAAGTGCTCTAAAGCCCAGCCAGGTTTATGTTGCAGGGATATGGCTGTCTGCCTTTTACTGTGTTTTGCTCTGCTATGCTATTATACTGCACAATAAAACGCCAGCTTCCTCTCATTAGCCATTTGCTTGTGCTTGAAGCACACTGAGCATTTTCACATGCCTGTGAAGAGAGGTATAACCTTCTCTTTGGGAGTTGCTCACCTCCCCACAGACCCCTGGCACACTGCCTGCATTGCAAGCATGGCCACAGCGCACACGCGCGTGTGTGCGTGTGCGCATGCAGCTACAGCAGCATCACATAAAACTGCTCTGAAAGTACATTCTGGGCCCCTCACTACAGGAAAGACATTGAGGTGCTGGAGCGTGTCCAGAGAAGGGCAACCAAGTTGGTGAGGGGCCTGGAGCACAAGTCTTATGAGGAGCGGCTGAGGGAACTGGGGCTGTTTAGTCTGGAGAAGAGGAGGCTGAGGGGAGACCTTGTCACTCTCTACAACTACCTGAAAGGAGGTTGTAGTGAGGTGGGTGCTGGTCTCTTCTGTCAGGTGGCTGGAGATAGGACAAGAGGAAATGGCCTCAAGTTGTGGCAGGGGAGGTTTAGGTTAGATATTAGGAAAAATTTCTTTACTGAGAAGGTTGTCAGGCATTGGAATAGGCTGCCCAGGGAAGTGGTTGAGTCACCATCCCTGGAGGTATTCAAAAAGCGCATAGACAAGGCACTTCAGGACATGGTTTAGTGGGCATGGTTGATGGTTGGACTCGATGATCTTGAAGGTCTTTTCCAACCTAAATGATTCTATGATTCTTCAGGCTGCAGGGTCAAGCAGGCAAAAACTGGGAAAAGGGAAATTCATGGTTATCTGGGTAACTTTAATTTGTCCTCTTTATGCTTCCACCTCCTGGATTAAATGAGGTATGGGGACCTATAAAAAATAGTAAATTTGAGTGCCATTAAAGACAGTACCATAATGCACAGGTGGGAAGGGGCAGAAATAAGGTACTCGGGCAACAGCAAACCTGGTGGGTTTTTTACTTTGCTGCCTTAGATACAGCTTTTCCCTTATAGATTTTGGGGTTTTTTGGTTGGTTGGGTTTTGCTTTTAGCATTTCTAAGATGCTTCTTAAATAAAAATGATGTTATATTATGGGTGCAGCAGCCTAGCACCTTATGATGCCCCTTGGGTGACGAGAGGAACTCAAAGATAACACAGGCTTTGGGCATCAGATGGCAAATCCAAGCAGGGTTTGTACAGACGGGAGGTTGTACTAGCACTGAGATGGAGGGGGACACAAAAATAAGATGTCCCATTCCTGGAGCATCTTCCCCACAAGCACCTCCAGCACCCCCGCAAGCATCCTTCCCCAGGCACTACTTCTCTCTCTCCTTGCTGTCTGCTAGCTGTACAGATAGAAAGACAATGCACAGTTCCTGCCACTTAATCAGTTTATTTGGTGGCGTTCATTTTTCTTAAGCCCTCCCCCATGGTAGAAATTTCAGCTTGTTGTTTTCAGTTTCTAGAGTCATGTCTTTGCTTTCCTAGTTGCAGAGAAAAGATGGGCAATGTGTTCCTAAAATAGCAAAGAGCAAATGCTTCCCATTTTTTTAGATCTTGCAATTCTTTTTTAAGCTGATCTGATAACTAAGGGTTTTTTAAAAGTTAGGTGATATTAACAACCAAACAGAGCATCCAGCAGCTCCTCTCCTTGATTTCTCGTTCTCAACAGGTAATTATTCATTAGTCTGAGGCATGTGGTTATGTTTCTCTCAATCAGATAAAATATCATTTTCTGAGTCCTGTCAGCTTGAAATCCCATTCATTTTACCTGGGGTGATTGGTGAGAACATATGGGATATTTCTCTTTCCTTGATATGCACATTTTGGGTTATCATTTCTAAAGCTTAAGAATCCTTAAGTCAATTGTGTAGTATTAATTTCCCCTTACATTACTGAACCTGTGGTTTACTAATGTTGTCAGAGTTCTAAACGATTCTGATTAAAGAATAAATTTTGCTGAGTTTAACAGCTGTTTAATTTGATTGTGTGAGCCTCCGTGACAGTACTACACCTCACTACAAAAAAAAAAAGTATACAGTTATAACCAGAACTTAATTTTCATTTTCTCCTCTTTATTGAAATGCCCCGCCCCAAAAAAGTTATTGAAAACTGGATACATCTGGGATGTTTTCAATGTAGAAAATTTGATGGATCTTGCCAATTTTTATTTAACAGGATATGAAATACCATAGTTGCCCTAAAGTACTAAAACTGCTCTCTCTGGACATGCTACTGACCCATCTGGGAGCTATACAGACTTGGCACATTTTACTACAGCTTGCAAAACTTTTGAAACAAACATCTCATGCTTACACTTCACTTTTTCAGCACCACTTCTGGGAAAACAGAATCTCTTGAACTCTTAAACAGAATTTGTATTTCCATAAAAATGTATTTAATTGGAGGCTTCTGGGTAAAAAAAAAACAACAAACTTTGTTCAAGTTACACTGAGATCAGTTTTTGAACCATAAATATATATATAATGCTAAAAACTGTCACTGAAGATCAAACAGGATCTAGAGTCCTGTAGCTTTACTCCGACAGACTTGCCACAGTTGATGCTTCAGGAACAGATTGTACTTACTAACATCTAGCAGTAACTACATCAGTGGACAAGGGAAGAGCTACATGTCATCTATCTGGACTTCTGTAAGGCCTTTGACAGTCCCACACAACATCCTTCTCTCTAAATTGGAGAGATATGGATTTGATGGGTGGACCATTTGGTGGATAGGGAATTGGCTGGATGGTCACATCCAGAGAGTAGTGGCCAACATCTCAATGCCCAGATGGAAATCAGTGACGAGTGGTGTCCCTCAAGGGTCCATATTGGGACCAGTACTATTTAATATCTTCATCAGTGACATAGTGGGATCGAGCGCACCCTCAGCAAGTTTGCAGATGACACCAATCTGAGTGGTGCAGTTGACACCCCTGAGGGATGGGATGCCATCCAGAGGGACCTGGACAAGCTCGAGAAGTGGGCCCATGTGAACCTCATGAGGTTCAACAAGGCCAAGTGCAAGGTCCTGCACCTGGGTCAGGGCAACCCCCAGCATCAATACAGGCTGGGGGATGAAGGGATTGAGAGCGGCCCTGCAGAGAAGGACTTGGGGGTACTGGTGGATGAAAAGCTGGCCACGAGCCGGCAATGTGCACTCGCAGCCCAGGAAGCCAAGCATATCCTGGGCTGCATAACAAGAAGCGTGGCCAGCAGGTCGAGGGAGGCGATTCTGCCCCTCTACTCCGCTCTGGTGAGGCCCCACCTGGAGTACCGCGTCCAGCTCTGGAGTCCTCAGTACAAGAAAGACATGGACCCGTTGGAGCAGGTCCAGAGGAGGGCCACAAAAATGATCAGAGGGCTGGAACACCTCTCCTATGAGGAAAGGCTGAGAGAGTTGGGGTTGTTCAGCCTGGAGAAGAGAAGGCTCTTGGGAGGCCTCATTGCAGCCTTTCAGTACTTAAAGGGGGCTTATAAGAAAGATGGGGACAGAGTTTTTAGTAGGGCCTGTAGCGACAGGACAAGGGGTAATGGTTTTAAACTAAAAGAGGGTAGATTCAGACTAGATATAAGGAAGAAATTTTTTACGAGGAGGGTGATGAAACGCTGGAACAGGTTGCCCAGAGCAGTTGTGGATGCCCCATCCCTGGAAACATTCAAGGCCAGGTTGGACGGGGCTCTGAGCAACCTGATCTAGCTGAACATGTCCCTGCTCATTGCAGGGGGGGTTGGATTAGATGACCTTTAAACGTCCCTACCAACCCAAACTATGATGCTATGAAAAGCAATTGCCACCTATCACTATAAACTACAAGATCAGTTTTTTAACATGAGTTCCACTCAATTTCCTAATTTTTATTTCATCTGCACATGTGACTATGGACACTTTTCATCACTGTATATATTAGGCAAATACAATTTTGAAACTACCTTTGTCAAAGAAAACCTATGAAATCAAATATTGGAGAAAGATGATCTTGTAACTAATACCCAAAAGTGAAAAACCCCACAAAAACCAGAATTCTGGTACTGTCTCTGATAGAGACATCCTCTCTCATGTGGGAATAACATTTAACTTTTTCACATGCAATATTAAAAAGTAATCGCATAAAAGAAATCACTCACTGCTACTTTACAATTATTTTTATTGAGACCCAGGAATGTAATATACTGCAGTAAATTATTTTAACGACAAATGACAGAGGAGTTAATGCAACAGAGTACTAGATAACGACGTGGAGTGTTCAGTGCCTAGACTTGACAATCTGCCATAAGATGTCTTTCATGAATATATTTTATATTGTATTGTTGTCGTGGTTTAACCCCAGCCAGCAAACTAAGCACCACCCAGCCGCTCACTCACTCCCCCCCATCCAGTGGGATGGGGGAGAAAATCGGGAAAAAGAAGTAAAACTCGTGGGTTGAGATAAGAATGGTTTAATAGAACAGAAAAGAAGAACCTAATAATGATAATGATAACACTAATAAAATGACAACAGTAGTAATAAAAGGATTGGAATGTACAAATGATGCGCAGGGCAATTGCTCACCACCCGCCGACCAACAACCCGCCAGTCCCGGAGCAGCGATTCCCTGCTCCCCCACTTCCCAGTTCCTATACTAGCAGTGACGTCACATGGTATGGAATACACCGTAGGCCAGTTTGGGTCAGCTGCCCTGGATGTGTCCTGTGCCAACTTCTTGTGCTCCTCCAGCTTTCTCGCTGGCTGGGCATGAGAAGCTGAAAAATCCTTGACTATAGTCTAAACGCTACTGAGCAACAACTGAAAACATCAGTGTTATCAACGTTCTTTGCATACTGAACTCAAAACAGCACTGTACCAGCTACTAGGAAGACAGTTAACTCTATCCCAGCTGAAACCAGGACAATTGTGATCCGAGGGTCCTGCTGCCTTTGCCTTATTTTATACCCTTCTTTAACAATCTGGAGAATCACTGATTCATGGTCCACCCCACTCAGATATTGCACTTATCAGTAAGGAGACAAGCCAATTTGCAACTCAAATGCAGCACTTCCAGCTGCTAATCAATTCTCCTGCTGCTAACTGAACAACCACTTTCGTTCCTGTGCCTTGTATACTGGTGCTATCAGTGTGCATTGTTTCAGGGCTTTGTCCTCAGGGAGGGATTTTGAAAACATGTGCATATGCTTTTGTTTATTCTTCAACCATTAAATAATTACTTCAGCTCTGATTAATATAGAATTATATAGTTGATTGACAAGCACTAGTTGGAGCGAGACCAGAGTGCGTGTTTGGGTTTTTGCTGAATATAAAGATTTTTTTTAAAAATAAAAGTAAGTTGCATACTACTAAACAAAACCTTAGTTAAACATGCCAATCACATGCAAATTTCTAGAAACTGGGCACTCTAGAGTTTTATTTCTGGCCTTGCTGCAGAATCTCCCTGGACCTGGCACTGTTACTTCATGGTTTTTCCCCTGAAAATATGGATTTGATATAAAAAAATCATGTAACACAGAGGAATTTACTTACCTGCAATAAAATTATATCATGAAGACTGTCAAAACCTCAAAGTAATACACTGCTAATCACAAAGACTTCCTTATCTTTGCAAATGATCCTACAAAAATACTCAAGAGTCAAAATAACTGTAATTTTTATTTGATAAGTTCAGGCTAATTTTAATTATTTGTAGTAGTATTGAGAACTTTGTAGTGTAATTTTAAAAGTGAGAACGGTTAATAGCAGAAGTTCTCTCTACAAGATGTTAACTTAGACACCAGGATATTATTCAGAGTAGAGGAACAGAATTGGAAGAACTTACTATGCTTCCTTCAACTAAGTGGTGGTTTTGCTGGTTTGGTTTTGTCATGAAAACCACAGGACCCTACTGTCTCTGCATACATGATCAACTAAAGAAATATTAAGACAAACTGCAGTGACTAATATTTAGATTTTTACCATATAAAAATTGAAACCTACAGTATGGATAATTGTTTGACCTTAAGGAGTCAAAAGAAATAAGCTATTACTACCTATATTCTATTATTAACACAAAACTGGCAAGTAATTACAAAAGAGAACATAAGGAGATGATTAAAAATACACAGTGAAAGATGTTAATTCATCAGAGTGCATAATATTTGAGAACTTCTTTAGACAGGCAAACTTTTTACCTGTATTTCTGTAGTATCTATAGTTGCAAGTTAAATAACATACCTGTTTGTCTTAAACACATAGAACAATATTTTTTCTATTTAAAAAGGCAATGCTAATAACATTCAGAGCTGTTGATACAGGGGAAACAACAATTATATTCCATATACTGTAAGTCATATTAGAGTGCTTAAGAACAGAAATTGTCAAGACCTTTGTATTGGGTTTGCGTGGCAAGGTTTTGGTAGTGGGAGGGCTACAGGGGTGGCTTCTGTGACAAGATGCCAGAAGCTTCCCTATGTCTGACAGAGCCAATGCCAGCTGGCTCCAAGATGGACCTGCTGCTGGCCAAGGCCGAGCCAATCAGCAACAGTGGTAGTGCCTCTGTGATAACATATTTAAGAAGGGGGGAAAAAAACCTGCTGCGCAACAGCAACCGGAAGAGAGGAGGGAGAATATATGAGAGAAACAACCCTGCAGACACCAAGGTCAGTGAAGAAGGAGGGGGAAGAGGTGCTCCATGGACCAGAGCAGAGATTCCCCTGCAGCCCATGGTGAAGACCATGGTGGAGCAGATCTCCACCTGCAGCCTGGGGAGGACCCCACACCGGAGCAGGCAGATGCGCCCGAAGGAGGCTGTGAACCCGTGGGAAGCCCGCACTGGAGCAGGTTCCTGGCAGGACCTGTGGACCCGTGGAGAAAGAGGAGCCCATGCTGGAGCAGGTTTGCTGGCAGGACTTGTGGCCCCATGGGGGACCCACACTGGAGCAGTCTGTTCCTGAAGGACTGCACCCTGTGGAAGGGACCCTCATGGAGCAGTTCATGAAGAACTGTAGCCCGTGGGAAGGACTCACATTGGAGAAGTTCATGGAGGACTGTCTCCCGTGGGAGGGATCCCGCGCTGGAGCAGGGGAAGAGTGTGAGGAGTCCTCCCCCTGAGGAGGAAGGAGCGGCAGAGACAACGTGATGAACTGACTGCAACCCCCATTCCCCATCTCCTTGTGCCGCTCAGGGGGAGGAGGTAGAGAAAATCGGAAGTAAAGTTAAGCCCGGGAAGAAGGGAGGGGTGTGGGGAAGATGTTTTAAGATTTAAGTTTTATTTCTCATTATCCTACTCTGATTGGTTTGGTAATAAATTAAACTAATTTCCCAATGTCGAGTCTGTTTTGCCTGTGACAGTAATTGGTGAGTGATCTCCCTGTCCTTATCTCGAACCATGAGCCTTTCATTATATTTTCTCCCCCTGTCCAGCCAAGGAGGGGAGTGATAAAGCAGCTTTGGTGGGCACCTGGCATCCAGCCAAGGTCAACCCACCACAACCTTCCACACCACTGAGAAATATTCTCACAGAAGAGACTATTTCGTATGTCGTATAAGTACTGTTTTCATTTAAGAGCATTAAAAAGAACAAATTCAAATTATATACACATATAACTAAAAAAAAATCCATTTTCAAATGCTTTCATGTTCAACATTAGCATCAGATAAGACAACTGGTAAACAATAAAACACCTAAGGAACCCTCTACAGGGTCTAGAATCTGCTTTGTAACCATCTATAAACATGTTGAGTACTCTGTTAAATCCCATCCTTGTAATTTAACATCATTCAAATCAGGTATTGAATGTCATTTTATGGGCAAGAGTTCTGTAGGAAGCCAAAATAAACAGTGACAAATAGGAGCAGAACCGAGGCTTACACATAGAAATTCAAATCATGACCACAAATACAAGTTTTATTACTCCTGAACCTGTCATTTCATTATTTAAGCAATAAGAACAGACCATAGTAACGTTACAAGCTTCATAAGAGAAACAATTGTATAGTTGCAGTAAAACTAATTCACTATTTTAGTATCCTTAAACAAAAGATGCAAATTAATATAAATCAAGTATCAGATATTGCAATAGTTATAATACTTTAAGTATTGTCCTGGTTTCAGCTGGGATAGAGTTAATTGTCTTCCTAGTAGCTGGTACAGTGCTATGTTTTGGGTTCAGTATGAGAAGAGTGTTGATAACACACTGATGGTTTCAGTTGTTGCTAAGTAGTGTTTAGTCTCAAGTCAAGGATTTTTCAGCTTCTCATGCCCAGCCAGCAAGAAGGCTGGAGGGGCACAAGAAGTTGGGAGGGGACACAGCCAGGGCAGCTGACCCAAACTGGCCAACGGTGTATTCCATACCATGGGACATCATGTCTAGTATATAAACTGGCGGGAGTGGGGGCAGGGGGGGATCGCCGCTCGGGGACTAACTGGGTGTCGATCGGTGGGTGGTGAGCAATTGCACTGTGCATCATTTGTACATTCCAATCCTTTTATTATTACTGTTGTCATTTTATTAGCGTTATCGTTATCATTATTAGTTTCTTTTTTTCTGTCCTATTAAACCGTTCTTATCTCAACCCACGAGTTTTACTTCTTTTCCCGATTTTCTCCCCCATCCCACTGGGTGGGGGGGGAAGTGAGTGAGCAGCTGCGTGGTGCTTAGTTGCTGGCTGGGGTTAAACCACGACAAGTATCCAAAGAGAAGCAATTTATTTTTATTGCTGAAATCAAGTTTTAAATACAAAGCTTTAGTTCCTCAAAATACTTTCAACAGTACTTCCTCTGAAAGCAACAGGAAGAAAAATGTAGAAGAAAAACTGTTATTCTGTATTTGAAACAATTTTGAGGTTGTATTCTGGTCTTGAGAATTATTTGTTCAGATAGCCTCTAGAAACATAGCAGTAGAGCTAGAATGACAGGTACCATCTGTTTTCTTCTTAGTTGAGTAGGCATTTAATCCTTTTAATCTTTTAAATATTTGTCCATAAATGGCTGACAGTTCTGTCTTCCTCACCTCATGTTATGGTCCTATTGGTTCTCAGAAATCAGTCATAGGAACTGTGACAAAAAGTCAAAAGCTGTCTGTCCACAGCACCAGTATTTCTCTACCTTTCTCAAAATGACTTACTGCCAAAATATGATGCTTAAGGGTAGGGTATTAACAGGGCAAAACATTTTGGGAGAGATGATACACGAAAAGCAATAGTCTTTGGTCTGCTCACATTCTATTCTAGGCAGTTCCATTTCATCTAGATGACATGCTCTTATCTGTACTAAATAATGTAATTCCCCTTCATTTTCTTTCCCTCTATTACTTCTAGCCTCTTTACAATGCTTGCCGATGTTAACATCAGAGTAACAGTGACAGAAGTTACATACAAAAACAGAGAGAAAGAGATAAAGACAGGAAACATATAATTCTCCATGGCATTTCGAGACTTAAAAGACAATTTTCATTTATTATTAATGAAAGGACCAATAAATTAAGTAGGCAGGAACCCTATAAACCTCCCCATATAGCTGAAATTACTAGAAAGTATTGATGTAAAATGACTATAAAGTACCAATGCAAATACTAGTCAGCAAAAACATCAAGTCTCCTGAAATAAGTGAAATATAGATGTGTAATAAACAGTATGATCTACATACAAGGACATATATACACATATACAGATTGTATAGAGACTGGATGCCACCATCCAGAACTAAAGGAATGCATCAGACACTTCTAAATCCCAAGATGACTAACCTGCAAGTTACATACACAGAAGTGGCAAGAGGAGTGGGAACTCTCACTACCAGCACTGCATAGACAAGGAGTGGTGAGCCTTGGTGTTGCTAGGCAAAACTGTTCTGTAAATGGACAGAAGAGGCAAGCTCAAGTTTGTGCTCCAATTTCCACAACAGAGCTAGTTACTTAAAATGCTGTTTCTACTGATAAGCAACCTTACAAGAACTAATAGATTCAGGCTGATGTTTTCTGTTGGTAGTGTGATTTTGCATACACATAATAGTGCCTATCGAATGAGATAAACAGCAAGAACTGGTTGAACTATCTCCTTCCATTTTTCCCATAGCACAACATGAGATGTAAAATAAAAGACTTACCACGCCTCGGACACTGACCCTGCGCCTGGGTGATAGCCTCGCTTGAGAAGGGTGGAGATATGATAATTGTATTCTGAGAAGGGTGGAGACTCCTGAGGCAGAGGTGGAGCAAGGTGTGTTACTAAGCATAAAAGATGACTTCTGAACAACGGAAGTTTGAAGCTTCCCCACCAAGGACCACGACGATCAACGACGCAGCATCAGATGGACCCGGGACTGTTAGGACGTCTTGAGATCAGCGGTGGTAGCTATAACCTCTCTTTCTCCTCTCTCTAAACTTTACTTTACTTTTCTCCTTTCTTTCACACATCTCTAACTATCGCGTGCCTCCTCACAGGCAATACAATAAAGTTTTACTGTGTGATTACTGCTATCCCCTTTGGTGTTGGTCACCTTAATTTTGCACTTTCGAGATCATAGCAAACGAACCATCACGAGTCCACCGAGTGGACCGTGACACTCCTTTTCCGTTAAACTGTTATCAATTAATATGTATAATATGATTGAAATAACCAGGGAGTTCCTAAAATCCTGTGTACAGCCTCCATCAGTTAATATTTAAAATAGGGAAACAATAACTAGACATGATTTAGGGTTTAGGAACTAACTACTAGAAAACGGGGCTTTATGTTTATGTCAGAAAAGGTAACGGATTATGGTCTGGTCCATAAACCTTTAAGAATCGCTTGGAACTGCCAAGATTAGGGAAGAAGTAGGTAAAAGGTAATTCCTACAGGGGGAGATTGCGACCACCAACTCATTGACCACCTACTCAAAAGAAGACAATGAAAGAAGAAGACAGGGTCTTCGCGCTAATTTACATGAGGGGTGAAGAAGAAAGAGCCAATCATTAAGGACTATAACAATGAATATGTATTAGTTAAGTGTATAAATGTGAGGATTTTTGAGACGAGGGTGTGCTATCTTGAGACAGGCACCCATTCATGCGCATCAATGAAATTAATCTGAAAATACCTCGACTCTTGTGTGTTATTGGCTTGCACACCGGGTAAACGAACCCCGTTTGTGGGACAACAAAACTACCCATAGATTTACAACGCACTTTCAGAAAAGGAAACAGGACAGCAGACACTACTTTGTTCCAATAATGCACACAGCTGTAATGCATTTGTGAACTAGAAGATCCCTTCTTCTGAAAAAAAGAGCAAGCAACCAAAGCTTGATAGCTTCAGTTTTGCATCTAGAGAAAGGATACGTCTCAATTACAAAAATATGCCCTTTGACATATATTCCTTACTACCTTCTCTCTTTAAACATTAGATTGATCCCACTGATTACAAGTAGTTTGCCTAAAGCTTTCTCAGGTTCTATGACAGCAATTTATTCTTTAAATTAATTCAGTCACTGTAATATTTGTGATTCTAATTTTAGTATTTGTTTCTTTCATTCTGTATGTCATCAGCACTTTAACATTTTTTCCAGTACTGCTTGGAATTCCTTTCTCACTTTAAATCCCACAAAAGAAATCAGCTACTAAAATAAATAATTTCTGAAACCTTGTTCATTCAATTCCACCCACAATACAAAAGTATTGGAATTCTGCCACATTACTCAATATTAATACATTTTGTATTTGCCTTGAACAAAGAAATCCCTGGGCAATTATACCCTTAGAATCTAAATTCCTCACCCCTCATGCGACAGTTCGGACCCATAGTAATATTAGGGTCTGGGGTCTTCCCGTTCTTCATTGGGTCCTTTCATTGTCTCTAGGCAGGTTGTTTCTTTTCTTATCTCTAAGGTTGGGGCTTCTGTTAATGAATGTAGCTTCCTTATCTTCTGGCTTGAACTGGCTCTGGGCCCTTCTTTTACTTGACTAGGTAAAAGTTCAACATATCTAGGTGAAAGTTCACAGCTTGTGGCCTAAGGCTTCAGCAAATTTAGCTACTAATGCTAAGCAAGTTATGCTAAACAAGTTCCATATAAGTAGTATACCAAATCGCACAACAACAGCCAGTAAAACTCCAGAGACTGGCATGAAAACAAGTCTAATACACACTAAGAATGACAGCCTGTAAAAATTATCAGTTTGAACTGGCTTCAAAAGAGCAAAATTCAGTTCTTCATGAAAACAAAATTTCTATGATTGTTTTTCAGAAAGTAAGAAAGATGGGAGGGATGCATTATCTTGGTCACTATATGGTATTAGTGTACCGGACACCATCCAGAGGTAGAGAGGTACAGTTCTTTGTCTAAAAACCTTTGACTTATGGTATTTAAACACCATATTAGAAAATTGAGCATGAAATTACAGACATTGTGATTCTTCTTTTGAGACTGAGATATATACACACAATAGACAGTAATGCTAAACACTGAAAACCATTAAAAAGTGATCAGGTATTTTGACTAGAAGTCATGACAGTTTTAATCAAGCCCCTATTCACGGTAGAAAATTTTACTTAGAGTGATAAGCCTACCTATTTTCTCTGCATTTTTGCATGACTGACCATAGAAAACAATCAACCTAATTGTCGTGGTTTAACCCCAGCCAGCAACTAAGCACCATGCAGCCGCTCACTCACTCCCCCACACCCCCCACCCAGTGGGATGGGGGAGAGAATCAGAAGGAAGAAGGTAAAACTCGTGGGTTGAGATAAGAATGGTTTAATAGAACAGAAAAGAAGAAACTAGTAATGATAATGATAACACTAATAAAATGACAATAATAATAATATAAGGATTGGAATATACTAAACAAGTGATTCATGATGCAATTGCTCACCACTCACTGGCCGATGCCCAGTTAGTTCCTGAGCAGTGATCCGCCCACCCCAGGCCCCCACTCCCCCCAGTTTATATACTAGATGTGATGTCACATGGTATGGAATACACCTTTGGCCAGTTTGGGTCAGCTGCCCTGACTGTGTCCTGTGCCAACTTCTTGTGCCCCTCCAGCTTTCTCGCTGGCTGGGCATGAGAAGCTGAAAAAATCGTTGACTTTAGACTAAACACTCCTTAGCAACAACTAAAACCATCAGTGTGTTATCAACATTATTCTCATACCGAATCGAAAATATAACACTATACCAGCTACTAGGAAGAAAATTAACTCTACCCCAGCTGAAACCAGGACACTAATCAAAGCTAATAGCTACTGAGATTAAAATTTTTCATTTTATTTGGAGAATACTGGTATTGGTCATTCACTCTGAAAGAGGGAAGTACTATATGGAATAGCTAATAATACCTGACATGCAAATTACATCCAGGACTGATACCAAACAGTTATTTCCAGCCTACAAGAAACAGTAGGAATGAGTGCCTAGTACGTTCTCCTAGTTTCATCATAAGTATTTTCCAGTGATTTCCCTTACAATTAATTATAAAATCCAATTGTGTAGGGCTTTTAGATCACCCTTATGGATGAGTCAACATTCCCCATTGTCCTGGGTTCAGCTGGGATAGAGTTAATTTTCACAGGAACCTGGGAGAGGGCACAGCCAGGGCAGCTGACCTGAACTAGCCAAGGAGCTATTCCATACCATGTGCCATCATGCTCAGTATATAAATGGGGAGCAGGCTGGGGGTGCTCTCTTGGCTTTCGGTGTGGGAAGTGGCGGAGCGTCGGGTTCTGCGTGGTGAGCAGTTGCACTGTGCATCACTCGCTTCGTATATTCTTTTATTAGTACCGTTGTTGTTGTAACTTCTCTTTTTTTTTTTTTTTGTTGTCTCAGTAAACTGCCCTTATCTCAACCCTTGAGGTTTGGGGGTTTTGGTTTTTTTTCCCCTTTTCTCCTTTCTGATTCTCGTCCCCATCCCACCGGAAGGGGTGGGACGAGTGATCGAGCGGCTGCATGGTCCTTTGTTACCGGCTGGGCTGAAACCACGACAGTCCTTTTTGGCGCCCAACGCGGGGCACGAAAGGGTTGAGATAACGACAGATCTGGCCAGAGCGTGTTGAAACAAATTTGTCACACGCATTTCTTATATTAGATAAATAGATGTTAGTCACAATGTTGATTCATTTGTTTACATGGTGGCGTTTTGTAAGTTCTTATATGCTCTATGTATTGCCTGTAGTTGCGTATCTCATCTCTGGGAGAGTGATTGGGATTATCATTTTGCTGTACTGGGCAATGTCGACTTGTGAAATGATTACATCACTGGTCATGAGGTTAAGCTGGTATCTGTATGAGGCAGTGATATCATTTCCATACTTTGGGCACCTTCTGTCGGATTTTATTGGTAATTATACCAAATCCATGGGGAAGTTAGGGGGGGATATTTCCCCCCGTCCGTTCACCTCCCTTTCCTCCTTCCGACTAATTACAACAGCTTTCGAGAATTTTGAATATCCTTGGGATGCTCAAGCCAGTGTGCTGTTAGTGCTATGCCTCCTGAATATTTTTCAGGTCTTGTTTAGGGCTACAAAAAGGCTCTTTAAGAGTACCACCCAGAGATCTGCCCCAAAGCTGGATATTCATGGGTGGCACGGCATGTGGGAGGATATGGGCAGGTGTCTAGAGAACTTCTCACCTCCAGTGGCTTGGAATTTCACTCCCAAACAACTACAGAACCCTCATGAAGTGGTAGAATATTTGAAAGACAAATGCTGTGGCTATTCCAAAGACGTACAACTCGCTGCACTGTGCTGGGCCCTGGCCAGTATCTACCAAACACTGCTTGATATTAGGCAGCACCCTCAGGGGGAAAAGATGGAAAACAGGGCAACAGGCACTGTGGCTACCCCAACCCCGACAAAGACACTGTGGCTACCCCTACCCCGACAACAGGCAGCATGGCTACCCCAACCCCGGTGACAGGTACTGCAGCTAAACCAGAGAACCAACCTGTGCCAGTATCAGTCGCCCCTGTACAGAAAAAGGAACACACAAAGAAATCAGTTCGCTTAGTGAGAGATGAAGATGAACCAGGGTCATTGAGAGAACAGGAGGTAGAGGCAGAACCTGAAATAATTACCTGATCTCTATCCATGAGTGAGTTGCGTGACATGCAAAAAGATTTTAGCTGCCACCCAGATGAGCACATTGTTACCTGGCTGCTCCGATGCTGGGATAATGGGGCCAGTAGTCTGGAATTAGAGGGTAAGGAAGCTAAGCAGTTGGGATCTCTGTCTAGGGAAGGGGGCATCAACAAGGCGATTGGGAGAAAAACACAAGTCCTCAGCCTCTGCAGGCGACTTCTGTTAGGTGTAAAGGAAAGATACCCCTTCAGGGATGAAGTTACATGTCACCAAGGCAAGTGGACCACCATGAAGAGAGGTATCCAGTACCTGAGGGAATTAGCCGTGCTGGAGGTGATTTACAATGATCCGGAAAATGCGCAGTCACCCACAGATCCAGATGAGGTCCAATGCACACAACCCATGTGGCGGACGTTTCTACAAAGTGCACCACCAACCTATGCCAACTCATTGGCAGTGATGTCCTGGAGAGAAGGCTATGGACAAACGGTGGATGAATTGGCTGTCCAACTCCGGCAATACGAAGGAAGTCTCTCTTCCTCCCTATGGGCCTGTGTCTCAGCTGTAGAGGAATTGTCCCGAGAGTTCCAGCAATTCAAAGTAGATCTGTCCTCCTCCTCACCTGTACAGGCCCGCATCGCAGTTATTGGGAGTAAGCATTCCTCTACCCAAGAGAGAGGAGAGAGAAAGTACACACGACGGGCTAACCTGTGGTTTTACCTGTGTGACCATGGAGAGGACATGAGGAAGTGGGATGGAAAACCTACCTCCGTCTTGGATGCACGGGTACAGGAGTTGTGAGAAAAAGCAACCAGAAAAGAGAATTCTTCTTGGAAAACTGCTGCTCCAGTTTCCTGTGAGCAGTCCCCCAGACGCAGTAGATGGGCTGATCTCATTTCTGATCCCTTTGAAGGGACTTCTGATTCACGTGTGCAGAAAGTGAGTAAGGGATATTCTAACCAGGATTAGAGGGGCCCTGCCTCCAGCCAGGTGGAGGAGAGGGACAACCGAGTCTACTGGACAGTGTGGATTCGATGGCCTGGCACATCAGACCCACAGGAATAGAAGGCTCTAGTGGACACTGGTGCACAATGTACCCTAATGCCATCAAGTTCTAAAGGGGCAGAACCCATCTGTATCTCTGGTGTGACAGGGGCAACCCAAGAGCTAACTGTATTGGAAGCTGAAATGAGTCTAAGCGGGAATGAGTGGCATAAACACCCCATTGTGACTGGCCCAGAGGCCCCGTGCATCCTTGGGATAGATTATCTCAGGAGGGGGTATTTCAAGGACCCAAAGGGGTACCGGTGGGCCTTTGGTGTAGCTGCATTGGAGACGGAGGAGATTGAACAGCTGTCTACCCTGCCGGGTCTCTCCCAAGATCCTTCGATTGTGGGGTTGCTGAAGGTTGAAGAACAACAGGTGCCAATTGCTACCACGACGGTGCACCAACGGCAATATCGCACTAGCCGAGAATCCCTGATCCCCATCCATAAGCTGATTTGCCAATTGGAGAGCCAAGGAGTGATCAGCAAGACTCACTCACCCTTTAATAGTCCCATATGGCCCGTGCGGAAATCTCATGGGGAATGGAGACTAACAGTAGATTATCGTGGGCTGAATGAAGTCACGCCACCGCTGAGCGCTGCTGTACCAGATATATTAGAGCTTCAATATGAACTGGAATCAAAAGCAGCTAAGTGGTATGTAGGGATTGGCGCTCGGAAGATCTCGCGATGTACGGAAAGAGAAGGGTTAAAGGAGGCGGGATGACCGACAGACAGTATATTGTAGACATTCGTCTGATCACCCCGTGGGACTCGGCACAGGGTCCACCATACCCTGGGCCACAGAGCACTGACACCAATATGAGGATGCTGCAAATGGCGTTTATTCAACTGCGTCACGCCCTTACATACTGTCTGTCGGTCATCCCGCCTCCTTTAACCCTTCTCTTTCCGTACATCGCGAGATCTTCCGAGCGCCAATCCCTACAAGTCCCCCCTCACTATGGCGGATGACCGACGGTACAAACTGGCGTTACAGCTATAAGTGATCCCACCACCTCATGGTAATTCGTGTACTGGTGGGTACCCGCACTCTGTATAAAGAGTTTCCGCACGCAAACAGTCAGTGCTGGTATCCCACAACAAACCATAATAACCACCACCAAAAGGATTCCAAATAGGGTCAACGTTTTTCAGTCAATCAAAGACAGGAGCCATTGCCAGGTCGACGAGAGGAGATTGTCAAGCCACTGTCACCTGCCTCCTGTAATTGATTGGCTTTGTCTAAAAGCATATCATAGTCCCCTGCTTATGGGGTACACACAGCGGTTGCTGTAAAGTGGATCTGCGGTGTTCAAAACATCGGTCACACCATTTTGATGTTCGGCTGGTGCGTCTCCAGAGTTGTTGTCCACAGCGGTCATACTTGGTAAGCACCCAAAGGTCACAGCGACCACAGTGCAGGTACTTAGACGATCTTTTGAATGGCATCCTGCAAAATAACTCACAATAAATCGTTATTGACTGAGGTCTGGTTTCAACCACCGTGCCGGCACCCAGCGCACACGTGAGTCTGGGTGCTCTGATGATTGTACTGCAGCATACCCTCTTCCCTGTGTCACCAAGCGCCTCCCACCTTCCCACTTTCCTGTTTCTGGGTCTTTCTTGTTGGGTCTCAACTAGTGCTGCTTGTAATCTGTTTGTCCAAGCTTCTTTCTAAATCAAGAAAAAGGTGTGAGTCAAAATCATACTGCAAAACTGTCGCGAATCCCAGGGAGTCAGTGAACCTGAAAAAACCACATCTAAAAGAGAGTCTGTCATGGGATGTCCTAAGCCGTAATCATCCACGGTCTTCTTCACTTGTTGCAAAAGCTTGCTATCTAACGGAGACCACTCCACCCCTACACCACCTGGACCAGCTCGGACTGGGCAAACTAAAGGGGGTCCTTCAAAGCGTATGCCGTCCATAACACATTCCTTTGCTACAATTTTCCAGTCTGGCAACGTGACCTTCGGTGAATCGGGAACTCCTTTCTGTTCCCCAGCTGCTTGTAGCAGCTGCCGCTGTTGCTTCACCTGCTCCTGTATCTCCTCTACTACTCGCTTCAGCATCTGCAGCGGATCTGTAGCTGGGTCGGGCGCAGGTATTAAAGGCATAGGCGTTGCCTTTTCACTGGCTGCTGCCGACTGCGCCTTACAGCCGGAGATAGCCTTTTGTTTTACCGCTGCGTGCGGCGGACGACAGCGGTTTCCGCCCACCAGTTGCCACGCCTCCTCTAACCGTTGAGCCGACCCCTCGATTGAGTCCGGCCCACTCTCTTCCTCTTCCGCTACGCGCGTAAGAGGGGGTGTCCTGACTTTCCTTCCTCCTTCCTTTGGCCGTGCTCCGCCTCTCCCGACCTCCGGAGAGACATCCGGGGAGAAAGCGGATGTCGGCGCCATCTTAGGGTGCGCTTGTGGCGCGGTTCGCAAAACACGTCCCGGCACCCAATCCTCCGGATCATACAGGGGAACCGCTCCCTCCTCTACCTGCTCCTTTTCTGATCCCTTCATCACAGCCCTCTCCGCCTCCTCTAGTCTCTGCCTCTCCTTCTCCCGTCTCCTTTGCTCAGCCACGGGTTCCTCTGCCTCCTGAATTAACTGTCGCTCTTTCTCCCGCTCCTCCTCTCTCGCCCGTTCACGCTCCCGTTCAAACTCCTCCCAAGGGTATCCCGGTGGTTCGGCCGGTGCTGACGGCTGCACTGGGAGCACCAGAGGCGTCTGCTCCGCTACCTCCATCAGCCCTTCTGTCCGCGCCTCCCCATCCGCCTGCACGCCCCGATCCGCCTGCGCGTGCATCAATCTCTTCGCTTCCTTCCATGTTAAGCCCTCCTCCCGCACTTTCCTGAAAATCGCCCTAATCCGCCCCCACGTCTTTAACTCCGGACCATGCTGCGTCGCCATAGCCCGTTCCGCTAAAGCCGCGGTGCATTTCAGCCAGCACTCAGGAGACAATATGTCCCCCGGGCGCTCTATCGCTTCCTCTTTCAGGAGCCGCTCTAGGCAAGCTTTCGCTTCTTTTTGTCCCATAGGGATTTTTACCTCTCTAGAGCATGAGTCCAACACCTTCAGGACTCCTTCCATGCCTGGCCAGGCCTTCGATTACGCCCCGCGTAATCCGCCGATGTCCAATCACGTCGGGGTCACCACTTGTAGACATTCGTCTGATCACCCCGTGGGACTCGGCACAGGGTCCACCATACCCTGGGCCACAGAGCACTGACACCAATATGAGGATGCTGCAAATGGCGTTTATTCAACTGCGTCACGCCCTTACATACTGTCTGTCGGTCATCCCGCCTCCTTTAACCCTTCTCTTTCCGTACATCGCGAGATCTTCCGAGCGCCAATCCCTACAGTATATAAGGGCTTGACGCAGTTGAATAAACGCCATTTGCAGCATCCTCATATTGGTGTCAGTGCTCTGTGGCCCAGGGTATGATGAACCCTGTGCCGAGTCCCACGGGGTGATCAGACGAATGTCTACAAGTGGTGACCCCGACGTGATTGGACATCGGCGGATTACGCGGGGCGTAATCGAAGGCCTGGCCAGGCATGGAAGCGGTCCTGAAGGTGTTGGACTCGTGCTCTAGAGAGGTAAAAATCCCTATGGGACAGAAAGAAGCGAAAGCTTGCCTAGAGCGGCTCCTGAAAGAGGGAGCGATAGAGCGCCCGGGGGACATATTGTCTCCTGAGTGCTGGCCGAAATGCACCGCGGCTTTAGCGGAGCGGGCTATGGCGACGCAGCATGGTCCGGAGTTAAAGACGTGGGGGCGAATTAGGGCGATTTTGAGGAAAGTGCGGGAGGAGAGCTTAACATGGAAGGAAGCGAAGAGATTGATGCAGGCGCAGGCGGATCGGGGCGTACAGGCGGCTGGGGAGGCGCAGACAGAAGGGCTAACGGAGGTAGCGGAGCAGACGCCTCTGGTGCTCCCAGTGCAGCCATCGGCACCGGCCGAACCACCGGGATACCCTTGGGAGGAGTTGGAACGGGAGCGTGAACGGGCGAGAGAGGAGGAGCGGGAGAAAGAGCGACAGTTAATTCAGGAGGCAGAGGAACCCGTGGCTGAGCAAAGGAGACGGGAGAAGGAGAGGCAGAGACTAGAGGAGGCAGAGAGGGCTGTGATGAAGGGATCAGAAAAGGAGCAGGTAGAGGAGGGAGCGGTTCCCCTGTATGATCCGGAGGATTGGGTGCCGGGACGTGTTTTGCGAACCGCGCCACAAGCGCACCCTAAGATGGCGCCGACATCCGCTCTCTCCCCAGATGTCTCTCCGGAAGTCGGGAGAGGCGGAGCACGGCCAAAGGAAGGAGGAAGGAAAGCCAGGACACTCCCACTTCCGCGCGTAGCGGAAGAGGAGGAGAGTGGGCCGGACTCAATCGAGAGGTTGGCTCAACGGTTAGAGGAGGCGTGGCAACTGGTGGGCGGAAACCGCTGTCGTCCGCCACATGCAGCGATAAGACAAAAAGCTATTTCCGGCTGTAAGGCGCAGTCGGCAGCAGCCAGTGAAAAGGCAACGCCTATGTCTTTAACACCTGCGCCCGACCCAGCTACAGATCCGCTGCAGATGCTGCAGCGAGTAGTAGAGGAGTTGCAGGAGCAGGTGAAGCAGCAGCGGGAGCAGCTACAAGCAGCTGGGGAACAGAAAGGAGTCCCCAATTCACCGAAGGTCACGTTGCCGGACTGGAAAATTGTAGCAAAGGAGTGTATTATGGACGGCAGACGTTTTGAAGGACCCCCTCTAGTATGCCCAGTCCGAGCTGGTCCAGGCGGTGTAGGGGTGGAGTGGTCTCCGTTGGATAGCAAGCTTTTGCAACAAGTGAAGAAGGCCGTGGATGATTACGGCTTAGGACATCCCATGACAGGCTCTCTTTTAGATGTGGTTTTTTCAGGTTCACTGACTCCCTGGGATTCGCGACAGTTTTGTAGTATGATTTTGACTCCCACCTTTTTCTTGATTTGGAAAGAAGCTTGGACAAACAGATTACAGGCAGCACTAGTTGAGGCCCAACAAGAAAGACCCAGAAACAGGAAAGTGGGAAGGTGGGTGGCGCTTGGTGACACAGGGAAGAGGGTATACTGCAGTACAATCATCAGAGCACCCAGACTCACGCGTGCGCTGGGTGCCGGCACGGTGGTTGAAACCAGACCTCAGTCAATAACGACTTATTGTGAGTTATTTTGCAGGATACCGTTCAAAAGATCGTCTGAGTGCCTGCACTGTGGTCGCTGCGACCCTTGGGTGCTTGTCAAGTGTGACCGCTGTGGACAACAACTCTGGAGACGCACCAGCCGAGCATCAAAATGGTGTTACCGATGTTTTGAACACCGCAGATCCACTTTACAGCAACCGCTGTGTATACCCCACAAGCAGGGGACTATGATATGCTTTTGGACAAAGCCAGTCTGTTACAGGAGGCAGGTAACAGTGGCTTGACGATATCCTCTCGTCGACCTGGCAATGGCTCCTGTCTTTGATTGACTGGAAAACGTTGGCCCTACTTGGAATCCTTTTGGTTGTGGTGGTTATCATGGTTTGTTGTGGGATACCAGCACTGACTGTTTGCGTGCGGAGACTCTTTATACAGAGTGCGGGTACCGACCAGTACGCACGAATTACCATGAGTTGGTGGAATCACGCTTATAGCTGTAACGCCAGTTTGTACCGTCGGTCATCCGCCATACGGAGGGGGAACTTGTAGGGATTGGCGCTCGGAAGATCTCGCGATGTACGGAAAGAGAAGGGTTAAAGGAGGCGGGATGACCGACAGACAGTATATAAGGGCTTGACGCAGTTGAATAAACGCCATTTGCAGCATCCTCATATTGGTGTCAGTGCTCTGTGGCCCAGGGTATGATGAACCCTGTGCCGAGTGCCACGGGGTAATCAGACGAATGTCTACAGTGGTATGCCACAATTGACATTGCTAATGCATTTTTCTCCATTCCTTTGGCAACGGAGTGCAGGCCACAGTTTGCTTTCACTTGGAGGGGCGTCCAGTACACCTGGAATCGACTGCCCCAGGGGTGGAAACACAGCCCCACCATTTGCCATGGACTGATCCAGGCTGCACTAGAAAAAGGTGAAGCTCCAGAGCACCTGCAATATATTGATGACATCATCGTATGGGGCAACACGGAAGAAGAAGATTTTGAGAAAGGGAAGAAAATAATCCAAATCCTTTTGAAGGCTGGTTTTGCCATAAAAGAAAGTAAGGTCAAGGGACCTGCGCAGGAGATCCAGTTCTTAGGAGTAAAATGGCAAGATGGGCGTCGTCAGATCCCTGCTGACGTGATCAACAAAATCGGAGCTATGTCCTCACCGACTAATAAAAAGGAAACACAGGCTTTCGTAGGTGTTGTGGGTTTTTGGAGAATGCATATTCCAAATTACAGTCAAATTGTAAGCCCTCTCTACCAAGTTACTCGGAAGAAGAACGATTTTAAATGGGGCCCTGAGCAACGGCAAGCCTTTGAACAGATTAAGCAGGAGATTATTCACGCAGTAGCTCTTGGGCCAGTTCAGACAGGACAAGATATTAAAAAAGTGCTCTACACTGCAGCTGGGGAGAATGACCCTACCTGGAGCCTTTGGCAGAAAGCACCTGGGGAGACCCGAGGCCGACCTCTGGGGTTTTGGAGTTGGGGATATCGAGGATCCGAGGCTCCCTATACTCCAACTGAAAAAGAGATCTTGGCAGCATATGAAGGAGTTCGAGCCGCCTCAGAAGTGGTTGGTACTGAAACACAGCTCTTCTTAGCACCCCGACCGCCAGTGCTGGGCTGGATGTTCAAAGGGAAAGTTTCCTCTACACATCACGCGACTGATGCCACGTGGAGTAAGTGGATCGCACTGATCACACAGCGAGCTCGCATAGGAAACCCCAGTCGCCCAGGAATTGTGGAAGTGATCACAGACTGGCCAGAAGGCAAAGATTTTGGAATGTCGCCAGAGGAGGAGGTGACACGGGCTGAAGAGGCCCCGCTGTATAATAAACTGCCAGAAAATGAGAGGCAATATGCCCTGTTCACTGATGGGTCCTGTCGCATTGTGGGAAAACATCGGAGGTAGAAAGCTGCTGTATGGAGTGCTACACGACTAGTCGCAGAAACTGCTGAAGGAGAAGGTGAATCGAGTCAGTTTGCAGAGGTGAAAGCCATCCAGCTAGCGTTAGACATTGCTGAAAGAGAAAAGTGGCCAGTGCTCTATCTCTATACTGACTCATGGATGGTGGCAAATGCCCTATGGGGGTGGCTACAGCAATGGAAGAAGGGCAATTGGCAGCACAGAGGTAAACCCATCTGGGCTGCCGCACTGTGGCAAGATATCGCTGTTCGGATAGAGAAGAGAGTGGTAAAAGTACATCACGTAGATGCTCATGTACCCAAGAGTCGAGCCACTGAAGAACATCAAAACAACCAGCAGGCGGATCAGGCTGCCAAGATTGAAGTGTCTCAGGTGGACCTGGACTGGCAACATAAGGGTGAGCTATTTATGCCTCGGTGGGCCCACGATACCTCAGGCCATCAGGGAAGAGATGCAACATATAGATGGGCTCGAGATCGAGGGGTGGACTTGACCATGGACACTATCGCACAGGTCATCCATGAATGTGAAACATGTGCTGCAATTAAGCAAGCCAAGCGGCAAAAACCCCTGTCGCATGGAGGGCGATGGCTGAAATATAAACAGTGGGAGGCCTGGCAGATTGACTATATCACACTCCCACGAACACGCCAAGGCAAGTGCCATGTGCTTACAATGGTGGAAGCAACCACTGGATGGCTGGAAACATACCCTGTGTCCCATGCCACTGACCAGAACACTATCCTGGGCCTTGAAGAAAAAATTTTATGGCGACACGGCACCCCAAAAAAATCGAGTCGGACAACGGGACTCACTTCCGAAACAACCTCGTAGACACCTGGGCCAAAGAACATGGCATTGAGTGGGTGTATCACATCCCTTATCATGCACCGGCCTCCGGAAAAATTGAATGATACAATGGACTGCTGAAAACTACATTGAGAGCGATGGGGGGTGGAACTTTCAAGCATTGGGATACACATTTAGCAGAAGCCACCTGGTTAGTTAATACTAGAGCATCCGCCAATCGGGCTGGCGCGCCCAACCAAGAGTTCCACATACTGCAGAAGGGGATAAAGTCCCTGTAATGCGCATGAGGAGTATGTTAGGAAAGACAGTCTGGGTTAGTCCTCCCTCAAGCAGAGGCAAACCCATCCAAGGGGTTGTTTTTGTTCAAGGACCTGGGTACACCTGGTGGGTGATGCAGAAGGATAGGGAAGTTCGATGTGTACCTCAGGGAGATTTGATTTTGGGAGAGAATAGCCAGTGAATTGGGCTGTATGATATTTAACTGCTAAATAACCTGCCAATGCATGTCATTGTATCTATAGTGTCTATATGCCATATCAAGGGTATTATTGTGAGAATTATCCAGTTGACTACAGGATGGACTTCTGAAACTGAGCCAAGTACAACAGCGATAGAACTTGAACTGGCACCCAGCAATTTCCTCAAGATCAACATCTTCGACCTGCAGACCAAGGGCATGAGTTGCACCAAATGTACTAGCCACAAGTTCCAGAGGCAGCGTACAAGAAGCCAACATCTCACACCATCTCTCTCTTATCCTGAAGAACTGTTACAACAGATAGAGCCCCAAAATCGATGGACACATTAGAGGGATAGCCCATAGGCTAAAGGAACACCATGTGTGTGTGTGTGCGAGGTCGGGGGGGGAGTCCATATACTTATATATAAGAGAAGGAAAGTAGTAGTGGTTGACTAGAAAAATGTAAGATCTGGGCATGATGTAGATGGTATAGAATAAGGGGTGGATAATGTCCTGTGTTCAGCTGGGATAGAGTTAATTTTCACAGGAACCTGGGAGGTGGGGGCATAGCCGGGGCAGCTGACCTGAACTAGCCAAGGAGCTATTCCATACCATGTGCCATCATGCTCAGTATATAAATGGGGAGCGGGCTGGGGGTGCTCTCTTGGCTTTCGGTGTGGGAAGTGGCGGAGCGTCGGGTCCCGGGTGGTGAGCAGTTGCACTGTGCATCACTCCTTTTGTATATTCTTTTATTAGTACCGTTGTTGTTGTTGTAACTTCTCTTTTTTTGTGTGTTGTCCCAGTAAACTGCCCTTATCTCAACCCTCGAGGTTCTGGGGTTTGGGGTTTTTTTTTTTCCTTTTCTCCTTTCTGATTCTCGTCCCCATCCCACCGGAGGGGGGCGGGAGGAGTGAGCGTCTGCGTGGTCCTTTGTTACCGACTGGGCTGAAACCACGACACCCATGCAGTGTGTCAACAGCCTAACAGAATTTTAGACTTTATTCTGGGAGGCAGGAATAAAAGCTAAGTTCGTAGACTCCCAGATTCTCTACTGAATCTGTCCTTTTAACTTTTTAAGTGCTAAAATACAGTTTTGCTTTAAATGAGTTCAATCAGCAGACAGCAATAGGAAGAAGGCTCTCTGTACCCAAAGTATTCCATCAAAGATATATGGACTAGTGAAACAAAATTTAAAAATAAACTGAAGAAACAAAAGTTTCCCACCCACCGAGAAAGGTTCCATACCAATGACCTATTGTGGCGGGTTGACCCTGGCTGGATGCCAGGTGCCCACCAAAGCCGTTCTATCACTCCCCCATCCTCAGCTGGACAGGGGAGAGAAAAATATAACAAAGGACTCATGGGTTGAGATAAGGACAGGAGAGATCACTCACCAATCACTGTCACAGGCAAAACAGACTCAACCTGGGGAAAATTAACTCAATTTATTACCAATCAACCAGAGTAGGGTAATGAGAAATAAAACTAAAGCTCAGAACACCTTCCCTCCACCCCTCCCTTCTTCCCGGGCACAACTTCACTCCTGGATTCTCTACCTACCCCCCCGAGCGGCGCAGGGGGATGGGGAATGGGGGTTTCAGTCAGTTCATCATCACACGTTATCACTGCCACTTCATCCTCCTCAGGGGCAGGACTCATCACACTCTTCCCCTGCTCCAGTGTGGGGTCCCTCCCACAGGAGACAGTCCTCCACGAACTTCTCCAACGTGGGTCCTTCCCACAGGCTGCAGTTCTTTACAAACGGCTCCAGCATGGGTCCCTTCCACAGTGTGCAGTCCTTCAGGAGCACACTGCTCCAGCGTGGGTCCCCCATGGGGTCACAAGTCCTGCCAGAAAACCTGCTCCAGTGTGGGCTCCTCTCTCCACAGGTCTGCAGGTCCTGCCAGGAGCCTGCTCCAGTGCAGGGTTCCCACGGGGTCATAGCCTCCTTCGGGCACCCACCTGCTCCGGCGTGGGGTCCTCCACGGGCTGCAGGTGGATATCTGCTCCACCGTGGACCTCCCTGGGCTGCAGGGGGACAGCCTGCCTCACCAGGGTCTTCACCACGGGCCGCAGGGGAATCTCTGCTCTGGCACCTGGAGCATCTCCTCCCCCTCCTTCTGCACTGACCTTGGTGTCTGCAGGGTTGTTTCTCTCACATGTTCTCACTCCTCTCTCCGGATGCCGTTTCTGTCTGTCCCAGCAACTTTTTTTCCTTCTTAAATATGTTATCCCAGAGGTGCTACCACTGTCGCTGATTGGCTTGGCCTTGGCCAGCGGCAGGTCCGTCTTAAAGCTGGCTGGTATTGGCTCTGTTGGACACAGGGGAAGCTTCCAGCAACTTCTCACAGAAGCCACCCCTGTGCCCCCCCCCCCCCCCAGCTACCAAAACCTTGCCACACAAAACCAATACACCTGTACGGCCAAATTCAAGTCTGCAGAACTACCTTCTGCATTCTGAATGCACCTGTATTTTTAATAGAATGTAATCACAGAATGGCTGAGATTGGAAAGGGCCTCTGGAGATCATCTAGCCCAAACCTCCTTCTCAAAGCAGGGTCAACTAAAGCAGGCTGCTTAGGACATTGTCAAGTCAGGTTCCGAGTATCAACAAGGATGGAAAGTCCACACCACCCTCTAGGCAACCTGTCATCTATCAGGTTGGTCAAGCATGATTCCCCCTTCACTAATCAATGCCAGCTACTCCCAATAACCTTTCATGGCCTTTCAAATACAGTTGAAGAGTCCTTGCAATGACATCAAACAGCTCCCTCAGCACTTATGGATGCACCCCATCAGGTCTCATGGACTAGTGCATGTCAGGTTTGTCTAAACATTTCCTTGTCTGATCCTCTTCCACCAAGGGTAAGTCTTCCTTTTTCCAGACTTTCCCTCCGGTCTCAGAGGCCTGGGGTTCATGAAGGCAAGTCTCTGTTGAAGCGGCGGAGGAATGCACATAAGTCGACCCAATATGAGTGATAGAAGTGATTCAACTTTATTTGCACGGATAGCTCATATTTATACAGTTTGCGATAATTATGCCTACTAGTCCTAATATGATTGGTACATTGCTAATGTTTATTCATTACTAAAACACACCCACTTGTGGATTGCAGCTATGCATGTTCAGTAACTTTCTCATGGGAACTTCTTCAAAAGTTACTTATGAAGTTATGCCAAGGTAACACCGTTTTTATTTTTCTCCTGATAACGGCAAGACCAGCTGCTGTTTTTCTCCTGCTATCAGTAAAGCCAGCTATTTTCGGCCAAGGCCTAATCTTGCTGCTCAGGCTGACATTCTTTCACACAGAACTCTGCTCGCACAACTTTTCTATAGACCCATGTCCTTTTTCATCAAGCCAATTCGCAACAATTCCCCCTTTTTCTTTTTGTGCGAGTAGAGCTTGGTGTGTCAGCCTTGAGACTCCTTTCATCATGTACCCATACACAATTCTAACTATTACACAGATTAATATCAATATACCCAACCACCGTAAGGCTTCTTTAATCCATGCCATTAGCCATGGTGTTATCCTGACAAATATTGACTGTAACACCCCATCAAACCAACTAGTTTCTTGCTGGATCTTTGTGTATGTTTCTTCAGCCAATCTATTTGTTTGTGTATAGATTGAGGTAAAATTTTAACACCTGCTGTATTGCCCTTTGCAAAGATTTATGAACACAATTAATTAAACACAGTAAAAACAACATTATACCTAATAAAATACATAAGAATAAAAGACTGTTCAGGTAATGCCAATGACACACAAAAAGAGATTTGATTAATAGCTTTAGCTAGTGACACCCAAACATTCTTACTGTCCCATGGCGTTAACCGATGTGGATCAATCACCGGTGTCACTGTCATGCTGCTTACTACAGTCAGTGTGTTCCATATCAATCTCAGCATAAGGTTTCAAATTTATGGGTAAATCAGGAACGTATCTGCAGACATGGATGATGTGATTTTTTTTTTTTTTGTCCAATTGCTGCCAAGGCTTGCCATCCCGGTGCACTTAGTTGTCTTGTAGAAGTTAAGCTATCACTGCCCCGCAATAAATCCAGCAGCGGCTCTAAGTCTGTATTTGTAATACCACAACAAGGTCGAATCCACTGTAGGTCTCTGTTTAAATCTTTCTCCCTCTTTTTGTTTTTGAGCAATCCAGGCTTGCCTAATAACTTGGGATGCCATTTTCCTTAATAAGCTGAACAAGGTAAAACTATTACAATAGCTAAAATCACAGTAACTACAATAATGCCCATAATTCTTTGAGCCAACCTGTTACCCCTAATGGCCCAGACCATGAGGACTATGAGGAAGATGAACCATCCATACATTCTTGTGCCATCTTGCTCCACGAACTCAGCCCAGCAATCGGTAGGTGCCAGCTTTCCGTGGGCGTCCCCACAGAGGCAACGATGGCCTCACCGTACAACAGCCCGATGCTCTTCGGAAAATCCCGGTATTTATACATTTGCAGAGGAACGGGTTTTAGCACACATGGCCAGCGGATGCCAAAAGTCCGCCTCGGTTGCAATCTATGACGCATGTGCTCGCTGGCCAGGCGCGCTGCACGAGTCATAGCCATCTTGTCTATTGGTTCGTGGGCTTTACGATACAGTTGCGATGCACAGAGAATCTTGACCTGTTATGTTAGCCAAGGTGACCCATACATTAGTTTTCGGCTGAGGTAGTATTCATATTGCCACATCATCTATGATGCTCCAGATGATGATGGTCGTGCAAATCGAACAGGAGTCCGTCGTGGGCCTGTATCTGTGGAAACACAATCAACCTCGTTCCCAGGTTATTAATGGAAATAGACCTTACCCCTAATTTTGGCTTTAACTAACTTTTACATTTACCCCACACTGTCTTCCCGTAATCACACTATGTTTAATCAAATTATGCTTAACATACTTTTTACCTAAAGCAAGTTCTATATGCAATAAGGCACGCTGTTCTAAAAACCTCTCTGAAGGACTCAGTGTCCACTAGTAATACTCTATTAGTTAGAATCTGTCGGATCAGTGGCTCCAGCACCCGCCGGTGCCGTGCCAGTTGCCATTGGGACAGTTCCGGGTCCAGCATCAGTGCGAAGCCATGGCTTGGCCCACTTAGCCGGGATCTCCCAGTAAGTTTTACTTCTGCTGATCTGCACCATTTCCCGGATTCTGGGTCCTTATACATTACCATGATTCCTGTACTTTGTCGCGTCCTTTCTGCCTGTAAAAGAACATGATGCACTACCATTGGTGGGTCTTTGTGATCACCTGTCAATCTAAGATAATTTAGCACAAATAAGGCTTTGGCCAATCGTTCCTCTGGGAGTAAGCCCTGGGTTCCCCCCTTTTGTTTTTGCAGCATGTTCTTTAGGGTTTGGTTGGCCCATTCGACAATAGCCTGTCCTGTGGGAAGATGTGGAATACCGGTACCATGATGAATTCCCCACAAATTACAAAATCGAGCAAATCATGTAGAACCATAGGCTGGGCCGTTGTCCGTCTTAATTTCTTTAGGTACACCCAGTACTGCAAAAGAAGCATGAAGCTGTCATTCAATATGTAAGGCCTTTTCTCCAGTTCGTGCCGTGGCCCACATGGCAGCAGGATAGGTATCAATACACACGTGCACAGAACGCTTTGCACCAAACCACGTGACATGGGTGAAATCCATTTGCCACAACTGCAATGGCAAAAGACCTCATCGGTTAACCCCACAGGCCAAGCCGAGCCCCTTCTTTTGACAGTCGGGGCATGCTTTAACGATACCTTGGGCATCAGTAAGTGGTAAGACAAATTGCTTTGCTAACATCCTAGCGGGTTGGTGCAAGAACACCTGTGATTGCCATGCTTTGTTGAAAACGATTCCCTGGAGGAGGCTCCCGTGGCGCTGCAACCAATTGGTCAGCTCTGTCATTTCCCGTTTCTCATCTGCACAGTGTTCTCATACCCAAGAGTTCTACCAGAGGGGTCATATTGCCATTAGTGATACCGCAAAGATTCCGCACCCACTGGATATCTCCCACAAGCTTCTGGACATCATGTAACGTTGAAATTTCTCATGTTATTTGAACCTTCTGAGGTTTAACATTGCTAGCATCTATGTGCCACCCCAAATACTTCCAAGGTGCTGCCTTTTGCACCTTTTCAGGAGTGATTATTACTCCGCGATGGCTTAAGATGTCCTGCAATTGAGTTAAAATCTCATCCTGTGGCAAGTTACTGAGGAAACTGCTTTCTTACAGGCTCTGATGCCCAGGCCACATACACCTGACACATCGTGGGGGAATTGCGCATTCATTGCGGTAACACGACCCAATGGTATCTCTTATAGGGTTCTGCCTTGTTAGTCAATGGTACCGAAAAGGCGAACCGTTCAGCGCCACCTGGGTGCAATCTTTTAGATCTATAATTAACAAATTCCATTCTTCTGGAAGCATAACTGGAGATGGCAAACCTGGCTGCAGGGCTCCCATACTGTCCATCACCGCATTCACAGCTCTGAGATCATGTAACAGTCTCCACTTCCCACTTTTCTTGGGAATGGTAAATATTGATGTATTCCATGGACTAGCAGAAGGAACAACTTGTCCCGCTCTCAATTGGTCCTCAACTAACCCTTGTATTTTTAGCAGCCTTTCAGAATTTAGCAGCTACTGATCAATCCAAACAGGGTCATCTATTTTCCAGTTAATTTTCAGAATTGGCTACCCCTCAGTGACCGCTCCTAAAAATGGATGTGTCACTAACATTGCCTTCATTTGGCTCAATAAATCACGGCCTACGAGGCCAAACAATTCAGTTGGGGTAGTCATGACATACGGACACGTCGTAATGTGTTCACCATCGGGGAACGCAAATGTAATCGGTAGCTGACTTATTAAGGTGGCTTGTGTGCCCCCTATCCCTGCAATACCAAAATTTGGATTGATCGATGGCCACGATGGAGGCCAAATGCATCGTGAAATAATCGTAACATCAGCTCCTGTATTGATTGTCATCGGTTTCTTGACGACAACTCCATCGGGCCCTTCCAATTGCACTACCTTTTCTGGTTTACCTCTTGTTGTGTCCATGGCAAAGTATACCTGCCGTTTCCCTGTGGAGCCGAATCCACCATCTCCACGTTGTACTTCACCTGGGTTCGGAACACACGACCTGAATGGAACTAATTGTGCTATTCTGGTACCTTTAGGAATAGAAACAGGAGGGATTAAAACATGAATCATAATTTTCACAGTCCCACAATAATCTGCATCAATAAGGCCTGGGACTACCAGAATTCCTTCTAGAGCTGTTGAAGATCACCCCATTAAAAATGCACTAAGTCCAAACCCCCAATGGTCCCTTTATGTTGACTGCGGTTTCCACATCCACTCCGGAGCTTCCTGCGGTGGCGGATCTGGTGGTTGCGAGGCTGCCTGAGGGCTGGCAGCTCAAGCCCCTTGCATTCGTGTCGTCGCGCGAGGGGCCTTCGCGGTCGGTGTGAATTTTCCCTTCTTCCTGTATTCTTGATGGTATGGTTATCTTTCTTACACTTGTTGCAGCACTTACTGTTAGCAGTAACTGTACATTTGCTCCTAATGTGTCCACGTTTGCCACAGTTAGAACACTTGACCAAGGGTGTCTCACTGGCCTCGTGTTTCTTTGTAGCTCCTTGGAGAGCTGTGGCAGCGTAGGCTACTTTCTGTGAGTCCACTGATCGATCCATGTATTCTATCATATCAACAACGTCTGCATTTTTCGGCAAATTACACAATGCTTTGCGTGTCTTTTCAGTAGCATTTTCAAAAGCAAGTATTTTGAACATGTTTTCTTTCATGCCCTCGTTCGTGTCAGGGTGGTCATAAATTGTATTCTCCTGTTTCACCTGGGTAAAAGCATGGCTGTACATATTGTCTGGTATGGCAAGAAAAGCTTGATATGCCAAGATCTGTGATAGATGATGAACCTCAGTGATACATTGTAACTGAGCGTTCCCTGATGCGAAGGGTCCAGTACCCATCAGCATCTGCATGGTTACTCCCCATAGGGGATCTGTTTGTTGTCGTGATGTTGCTTGTTCCCTATCACAGAGCTTCTCCCACTGCCGGAAAAACACTAACATTTGGGCGGGTGTCAAAACCAGCTGTGCTAGCTGTTTAATATCTTGAGGTATCAGCGTATCAGCAGAAAAAATGAATTGCAGTATTTGGTGAGTTAAGGCGGATTTGATTCCGTACTGACTCACAGCATTCCTTAATTTCTCAATGACCTTCCAGTCAAACACCTCCCATTTTTTCTGTCCATTTGATGCAATAACTGGGAATGCTTGGAGCATAGTCCCTTCTATAATGGCATCTTTTATTACACCCCTCCAATGTCTCTGCCTTTCTTCTGCAGCGGCTATTACAAGCGGGTATTACAAGCGGCTCCGCGTCTATGGTGGGTGCGGTTGGTTTCCCCGTCTCTTTTTCGCATTTCCTTTAACAATTCTAACATTGTCTCTTTTTGTTCTATTTTTAGAGTAGACAAGTCCTTGTTTGCATTATTTGAATCAGGGTATATGCTAGGTATAGTTTGTTCATGTTGAACGGTGGTATCTGGGGGCTGTTTTTTCGTAGGCAGATTTTTACTCACTCCCTGATTCTGTAGGGTTTCCTTTAATCGTACGGTTAGGGAGGCTTGGGAACTGTCGGATGGCTGATTAATATCGGCAGTCCCAGGGAGTGGAGCAGAAGTCAAGGGCACAAGAGCAGGCGAACAAGCTCCAAAAAGTCTCTCTCGCTGCATTATGTTTTTCTCCCCGCTTTTCCCTTTCGCTTGCGGTTGGAGAGAGAGAGCAGCAAAAGCAGACGCAGACGCTTTACAATCTGCTTTCATTTCTTACAGAGTTGTCTTAATCAATTTCCATAAAGTTGCAAGACCTTTAACTTCTTTAGACCCGTCACTAATTTCATCCCATAGGGAGGTTCCGATAGCATTCCAGGTACTAAGCTCAAAAGCTGTACCCACACTAATTGAAAGGTTTCTGTCCTTGCTTCATTAGTTTTTTAGCTGATTTATCATCGTCAATTACCATATCCCATAATACATCTCCTAATCTACGCCATTCACTCTCCTCAAATAATAAATCCAGATTCTTAAAGCATCCCTTAACACGACCTAAAGCAACTAATCCCAAAACTTGCTTAACGCAATTTACCCCCCGCTTTTCTATAAAGCACAGTAATAATTTTAGGGCTACCTCTTGATCCATTGCCGGCCGGCTTCTTGATACTCCTGGGTGCTACCTTGATTAAGGCACCTCGGTTAAAAAGTCTTTGCAGCCTTTTTCCAGTAGCCCTCACTGACGGCGAACCCCTTTTGGACGGTCCAGGCACGAGAGTTAACACACCAACCAAGACGATCAGCGTTTGGTTAATCTTTTGCCCCCCGGTCGCTGCTACCGGTGCTTCTCAGTGTCCGTCGCTCCAATTCCCCTTTCTTCGGTCCCCGTTCGGGCGCCATTTGTTGGAGCGGCGGAGGAATGCACATAAGTCGACCCAATATGAGTGATAGAAGTGATTCAACTTTATTTGCACGGATAGCTCATATTTATACAGTTTGCGATAATTATGCCTACTAGTCCTAATATGATTGGTACATTGCTAATGTTTATTCATTACTAAAACACACCCACTTGTAGTTTGCAGCTATGCGTGTTCCGTAACTTTCTCATGGGAACTTCTTCAAAAGTTACTTGTGAAGTTATGCCAAGGTCACACCGTTTTTATTTTTCTCCTGATAACGGCAAGACCAGCTGCTGTTTTTCTCCTGCTATCAGTAAAGCCAGCTATTTTCGGCCAAGGCCTAATCTTGCTGCTCAGGCTGACATTCTTTCACACAGAACTCTGCTCGCACAACTTTTCTATAGACCCATGTCCTTTTTCATCAAGCCAATTCCCAACAAGTCTCATCAGTAAAGTCAGAGGCAAAGGCAGCATTGAGTACTTTGGCCTGTTCTGCATCCTTTGCCACCAGATCCTCTGCCCCATTCAGCAGAGGACTCACATTTTTCCTAGTCTTCCTTTTGCTGCCAATACACCTGTAGAAGCTCTTCTTGTTGCCCTTCACACCCCTCACCAGATTCAACTCCAGGTAGGCTTTGGCTTTCCTAACCCCATCCCTGCATACTCAGACAGCATCTCTATAGTCCTCCTGGGTCACATGACCCTGCTTCCACCTCTTGTACATATTCATTTTATGTTTGGATTTCGTCAGGAGCTCCCTGTGCATCCATGTGGGACTCCTATCACCTTTTCTTCATTTCTTTCTCATCAGGATGAACCATTCTTGAGCTTGGAGGAGATAACTTGAAAAAAATATGCAATCAGCTCTCCTGAACCTCTCTTCTCTCTAACATACCCCACTTCTCATCTACTGTGTAATGTAATTAAGCCTATTAAACTGCTGAAATGTTTCTGCCAAAGACAGCTGAGAAACCTCTTTATTAACATTATAAATAACATCAATTTTATTGAATGAAAATTGAAGGACAATTTGGACACAATGATCTTTGTCCTTTGCCATGTCAGTTGCATCAAAATGAATTATCAAGATAATCTGAAAGCAAGTTTATTACTGTAGCACTTTCCTAACTGATTAGTAATCAAGAGCTTATCATAATCTAAACCTGAAAGACATGGGTAAATTGAACAGATACAAACATTATAAAAACATGACAGAAAGGCTTTTCAACTTTTTAAAATAGGTATTATTCTTCTGCACCATCTGCTAAATAGATTTATTTTATAACACTTAACTTACCACTACACTAAACACTTTTCAAAGGACTGTGCCTCTCATCAACTTACACTGACACCTTACTGTGTCTAGTGAGGAAGACAAAATCAGTTACAGCTTAGGAATCCTTATAGCTAAGGAATCATAAGTTACACATGTTGAAGTGATGCTAGCATATTAGCATCAGGGGGAAAAAAAAGTCGATCCACATTTTACAGTTGAAACTAAGTAGCATTTCACAAAAGTTGGATTATTTTTTTTAAATAATAGATTAGAAATTTAAATTGAGTAATTCTCAAAGATTAATTTCCCTAGAAAAGTAAACCACTTCATGAAGTTTGACCTATTATCTGGTCTGTTCATAGCACTTTGATGTGTCTTTGTTTAATTTGCTGCTGCAAAAGCTAAAGGAAAGAAAGAGTAAAACCCTATTAATCGGTCTAATTTACATATCAAGTGACAAAGTGACATCAACTATTTATTTTAACATAGGTGAATCTCTATAAGCTCAGCCAAAACAGAGTGTTCCAGTTGAAACTATGATCTTCCCAAACAAGTACCAGCTTTAGAGATGGAGAATTTTTTTGAGTGCAATATGGAATAATAAATATCATCAGAAGTGAGATGCAATGCAATAAGAGCTTAAAACCAATAGTGTTTATTTGCAAAAGAAAATGAAGTATTTAGATGAGCATTTTTTTTGCACCTCTTCAGGGTATATTGAAGAGAACTCTATGTCCACCTACTGGACCAGCTACAAAAATGTTTGTAGTTTGAAAACAGCACAGGGGGATTGCAAAACCATCTATATGAATATGCAACTCAGTTATATTGAAGATACTAGTCTGACACAGAAGTTTTCCTCTCCTTTCTCTTAGCTCTTTACACACCACGTTTGAAGACATTATACTCCATTGTTTAATCTCACCTAAACCCATTATTAAATGGACAAAGGCTACCTACCTACCAGTCAAAATACACTGTAATTGCAAACTGCTGTGTTCAAAATAGTGAGGCTGAGCACATGAACTTTTATCCTTTTGGATTGTGCTGGATTGAAAACAGTATAGGACTATCAACAAAAAACTAACCTGTATTATCTTGGGGTTTTTTTTAGTCCAGTGTTTGTGGGCACATCCATGCTGATGTCTCAATTTGGATAATATGTCAGCATTGTAAGTTTCATATAAGCAAAAACAATTTATCCTCTGGAATATTCTCCATTCTTTCCACCAACAGACAATATTGTGTTTCCCAAAAGAGTGTGTATGTTTGTACATGTTTGTTTAATTGCTCCTTCCCACACATCCCAAGAGCACACAATGTGATACTTCTTCCACATATCTGCCTTTTCTTTCTGTTCTGACAGCAAGATCACTCATTCACAAGTCATCTTCATAACTGCCTATTGATCAAGCCTCTAGGTCAGAATTTCCTAAACCATGTCTTCCACAATATTAGACCCACTGGGATAATCAACCTAGTTCAACACCTGTTTCTGGCAGTCTCCCCATCTTCCTTCCTATCCCACAAAAGGACTAAAATATAGATCAGAAATTGTTCTCTTCAGCACCATTTTTCTTTCTCAGCTCAACAGGTTTAATGCACACACATTACACTGGGTACATATAAACACTCCCCAAGTGTTGGGAAGTGGCTTGCTGAAAAAGGACATGGGCCTGTGGAAAAGTTGTGCGAGCAGAGTTCTGTGTGAAAGAACGTCAGTTTGAGCAGCAAGACTAGGCCTTGGCCGAAAATAGCTGGCTTTACTGATATTGGGAGAAAAACAACAGCTGGTCTCGCTGTTATCAGGAGAAAAATAAAAACGGTGTGACCTTGGCATAACTTCACAAGTAACTTTTGAAGAAGTTCTCATGAGAAAGTTACTGAACACGCGTAGCTGCCAACCACAAGTGGGTGTGTTTTAGTAATGAATAAACATTAGCAATGTACCAATCATATTAGGACTAGTAGGCATAATTATCACAAACTGTATAAATATGAGCTATCCGTGCAAATAAAGTTGAATCACTTCTATCACTCATATTGGGTCGACTTATGTGCATTCCTCCGCCGCTCCAACACCCAAGCAGCTCCCACAAAAGCTGAAAACCCATAGAGGGCTGCCACCTCCAACACAATTCACCCATGCCACTCCTGAGTTCACCAGTGGGCAAAGCAAGCAGGCTGTACAAATTCCTCCCTCCCCAAGAAGCACTGAGACTCACTTTACAAGCACAAGTCAGTCAGATCTCACTCATCCACAGAAAAAGACTTACTGCATACACAGAGACTAACAAAACCATGCTGGGGATGTAACACCATTGCTGCCTTCCCTTACCAGAAAAAAAGCTAATGGACTATCCAAGCATAAAGGTGGTAATTACTATTCTAGCTAAGTAATAGTGGATCCACTTGTAAAATTCATCTTTCATTATATTAATTTTGCCATGCACATTACCTTGGAGTCTCTTTTCCATAAGAAGTGAAGTTGAATTTATTACTTTCCATTCTTTCCTTTATTTAGCCTCTTGCTTCTTCCCAAGTCTGTTTCCTTCCAGGATCCCCTTCTTTTCTCCATTCCACAAGTAACACCAAGACATCACCTTGGTTTCCCTCTAGTGCTGTCTTTGTTTTTCTTCTGAGTTTCATCAATGGAACATATACCAGCCTTTTATCTGAATGCTACACCATCCACATCTAATCTTTCTTTAACTGTTATTATGTTTTGATATTCCAGGAAACAATCTACATTAAGTATTTAATTATTCACATGAGTCTGCTTATGTTGTATAAAGGTACGTTCAAAAAATAGACCATGTAAGTCTAAAACACAATTAGAACAAACACTTGTGACAGTACATTCCCCCCCCCCCCCCCCCCCCCCCCATCCTGCCAGCAGGAAACGAAACTTCTCCAGGAAGGGAGAAGGGGAAGGAAACACTGGAGGCTGCAGGTTGAAATTTGAACTGGCCAGTCGAGATGCGCCAGGTACACCGAGGTGACACTCTTGCCCAATAGGATTAAATGACCACAGGTCAGATTTGATAGGGGTATAAACGGGGCCCCGCCAGAGAACATTTTGAGTCGGTCCTTCTCGGAGCAGGGGGTCTGCAGTTGGGGACTCCCCCTCGGGTCGGGGCACCGCCCGAGGTAACTCCTCGAGGGAGAGAGCCCTCAGCTTCTAGGTGAGTGATACGCGTGTTTTGGAGCCATCGCTTTAAATCTTGGGGATTCTTGAGTCGGTGGTGTAGTATTAATTCTCTTTACATCATTGAGCCTGTGGCTTTATAAAATGTTACCGGACTTCTGACTGACTTTAGCTGAAGAATAAATCTGAGTTTTAACACCTGTTGGATTTGGTTGTGCATGCATCCGTAACAATACCCATATATATACCTATATAAAAATGAGACACTATTGGATTTGCTCAGATATTCTGCAGTGTTCAGAGGGCTTTATTTCTATACTGCAGGAGAGATTGGCTGCAGATCCAGAGGCACTACTCTGCTATTACACCATGTCAATTTTTCATCATCTCAGAGGCCCTTGTCATGGAAAAATGGATAACTTTAAGCAAGAAATTGATCCAAGGTGAGAGTTAAACACCTGGAAGTAAATGTGGCAAGGAATAAAAAGCAAAGAGGAAGCAGTTATCTCCCATGCAAAGCAATGGCATTGGGGCCAGTCATTCAGGATGCTGAATTTGGGAACTCCTCTGGCCTCTCTAGGGAAGCAGGTGGCTCCTAGAAGAAAAAATCCTCTTGATATCTGTAGGCATTTCCACACCAAGGGGGCAGTGGATTGGAGTGCTGTGCCCCATGGCTGTGTCTGTACTGCTGGCCATGGGGTGCAGCTGGGAGGCCGAGCATCCCTGCAACAAAATGGAGCTGCTGGCTGCAAATCCAGCAGTGCTGAGCTGAGCCTAGTCCTTGCAGTCACAGCCCTTCACCAACCACTGGTCAGGCTCCGCACTGGCTCCAGCCCAGCAGACCTGGCTGAGCTCCCCATGCCAGTAGGCAGCACAACCAGCCCATGTGCCCTCAGCTCCCCTCTGCCCCTCCTCTGGCCATCCAGGCTACTTGAAGCTGAAGATTTTGGCAGCCATGCTTCTGATCTCTCCAACTCCATCTCCAGCATGTCCCTCTGGTTTCTTTGCTGTTCAGCTCAGCCGCAGCTCTTGCAAGGAGAAATGAGTTTTTACCAGGTCTGTCCCAGACTCTTCCCCAGATGCCAACAGCTGGCCCAATAGTCACCTGGAAGGTGCTGGGTGAGGGCTATGGGGCTGTTTGTCACCCCCCAGAAGGTGGACAAGGGCATCCCAGCTTCCCAGTCTACCCATGCTCCTCTCTGCCCATGTACGCCCACAGCATCACCCCCCACAGCTGAGCTTTTCAGTCTCCGGAGCACCAGGTGCATCTCAAAGCCATGCCAGCAGCTGGCAGAGGAGGTATTCTCTACATCTTCCTCTCCACTCCTTCTCACCCCCTCACCATCTACATCTGTGTCCCCAGATGCCAGGTCAGCAGGGGGGACACAGCAAGCCCAGCCCCATGAGCCACACCCATGTCCTGGAGGGTCGTATCGATGTCCTGGAGGGCAACATTTCAGCTAAAGCTCAAGTCCCTCTTGCCCAGGGATGGCAACCCCAGGCAGGGGTGATCCAGCCCCCCCCCGACAGAAAGCCCTCTGCCACCACCTTCCTACCCAGTGTCCCCCATGCCCCATGTCCAGCCTCTGCCTGCCTTGTCTCTCCCTGCCCTCTCCCTCCAGACACCGTCACCTCGGCTTGTCCCTTCAAAAATGGCATTATTATAGATATCATGATTTTTGGTACTATTGTAAAGCGCTGAAAGATGTGAAACGAAAGGTATTAAATACAATCAAAGGGTGGAAAGACTGTGTCAACTAAACTTGCAGAAGCGATAAGAGGTTTCGCCTGTTTTTCGTCCAGACAATCATCTGGACATGCCATGGCCTGGAGAGCACAAGAAGGGAAATGAGCACCAAACGATGCCAGCCCTGCCTGTGTACAGCTCAGCAAACATGAAAAGAAGGGTCTTGCCAGAGGGCGAGCCCCCATCAAAAGCCCAAGTGATGGATAATGCCAACCTGCAGCCAAATAAAACATTAAAAGCCTCTGATAAGAAAAGGTCGGGAGGAATTAGTTATACATCACCACCACCTGCTGGGTACCGCAGGAAGGAGTGCCACCACTACCCTGTGTGGCAGTACATTCCCCTCACCCCTATCCTGCCAGCAGGAAACAAAACTTCTCCAGGAAGGGAGAAGGGGAAGGAAACACTGGAGGCTGCAGGTTGAAATTTGAACTGGCCAGTCGAGATGTGCCAGGTACACTGAGGTGACACTCTTGCCCAATAGGATTAAATGACCACAGGTCAGATTTGACAGGGGTATAAACGGGGTCCCGCCAGAGGACACGTTGGCAGTCCTTCTCGGAGCAGCGGGTCTGCAGTTGGGGACTCTCCCTTGGGTCGGGGCACCGCCCGAGGTAACTCCTCGAGGGAGAGAGCCCTCAGCTTTTAGGTGAGTGATATGCGTGTTTTGGAGCCATCACTTTAAATCTTGGGGATTCTTGAGTCAGTGGTGTAGTATTAATTCTCTTTACATCATTGAGCCTGTGGCTTTATAAAATGTTACCGGACTTCTGACTGACTTTAGCTGAAGAATAAATCTGAGTTTTAACACCTGTTGGATTTGGTTAGTTGTTCATCCGTAATATTTTAAATTGGCGTAGTTGGCAGGATGGTGTTAATGGAGGAATTATTACGGAGGCACGGCTGCAGCCCTTCTCCCCCGGGTCTGGACTGGGCGAAGGAGAAGTGGTCTGACCCAGCAGCGGTCGTGGAGAGAGTAGAACTATGCCGCGGAAGTAGTTGAGACGGCAAAGGCAGTGTGTGTGCCCTCCTGGGCACCTGCTTGATTCAAGCACAGAACCGAAAGAGTGATTCTGCTAAAAGGCAAGGGGAAATAGATTATCTGAAGGTGGAATTGGAGGAAAGGGACATGCGGCCCCTTATTGAAACAGAAGGGCACGCGGCCCCGCACGGTGGGAGCCCCCGGAGCGCTGTTTGCACGGCCCCTTGGTCGGGACCGGAACTGAGTATTTGTGGAGAGTTTCTCTAACGGGAGAGGATCGGATACTGTTGAGTGATGATCTAGCGAGAGGTTACTGGTGACCGGGAGTGTTTCTGAGTGATGGACCATGAGGTGATCAGTCGATAAGGTCCCGAGTAGCCTACTGGGCTGGGGGTGTGGACCCCAAGGAGAAAGGAGAACCTGTTACTATCCGGGAAAAGGGACTGTTGGAGGTAACGGAGGGCAGCAGGAAGGTCCGCCCAGCCCGTTGTAAACCCCGCCCCGAGCGGTCTCGAACTCGCGGTCGGTCGGGTCGGAACTACGATCCCGGAAGGGACGCCCTCTGGCAGAGGGCACCGGCACGGGGGGCACCCCGAGCCGTGCTGCACGGGCAGTCCGCTGGCGGCATCCGGGAGTGGGATTGCTGGAGGGGAAAGCTAGAGACCAAAGGGAAGCGCCAGCAACCCCGCCCCCTCGGGAAGAGAAACGGGACCCTTTCGCGGCACTGCGAGAGGAACTGGAAGGGCTAAAAACTAGGAGCTGCGGTTTGGGGTTCAGGCCGCCCAATCCACATGGTGAATACCTGCTGATAAAGAGCCTTATATACGCATTCCTGTGGGTCCAAGATGGATAAGTTTGGAATTCTTAATCGATACAGGAGCCCAAATTAGTGTTTTAAATGAACGACAAGCTAGTGAGCTGGGAATTAGGCCATCGAGAAAGGCTATAAACATTAGAGGAGTAACAGGGGCGACAGGAAAATGCCCCATAGCTCGAACTCAAGCTCGAACTCAACTCTGGCTACTGGGGGAAAAGAGAATGACAGCTGTGGAAGTGGCTTTAAGCCCCTATGAGGGAAATATACTGGGATTTGATGTGCTGGCAGGCAGACAATGGGACCTACCCAATGGTAGGGTGTGGAGCTTCGGGGGCAGGGAGGCAGAGGCTATTCATGTGAGAACCTTGCAGGTTGCTCCTGCACTACTGCAATCTAAGGTAACCTGTGTCCCTCAATACCCACGTCCAGCTGCGGCCAAATGGGGCATTTTGGAAGTAATTAATGATCTGGAGAAAAGAGAGATCATCAGTTGCACACATTCTCCTTATAATTCTCCTGTTTGGCCAGTCCATAAATCAGATGGAAGGTGGCAACTAACAATTGATTATAAAAGATTGAACAGTAATACCCCACCATTAACTTCTGCCGTCCCAAGTATTACCTCAGTGATTGCCCACCCTCTATGACTTGCTCCGAAAAAACAGAAAATGGGATTGGACTTTGCAACATACGGAAGCCCTTAATGCTCTGAAAGATGAGCTTAAGGCTTACCAGAGACTAGGTCCATTGCACCCACTAGATCCTTTAAGGGTGGAATGGGGATTTGCTGAACATGCCTCATACTGTGGTGTATTTCAAAAGGGGCCACAGGGACCAGCCAGGCCTTTATTATTCTCTTCCACTGCATTTAAAGAGACTGAACAATGATATTCAGATTGGGAGAAGGGGGTCTTTTCCCCTCACTAGAGCAGTTAAAGAGGCTGAAAAGCTGCGTACTTCACAGGATGTTATAGCACAGGGTCCTTTCCCCGCTCTTAAATTCAGTCCTCAATGGGTCTCCTCCTCTGGAGGGAGTAGCCCAAAAGGCCACAGTTAGGAAATGGTATGCATACCTAGAAGGGATAAGCCAATTGCTCCCACTAAAGGAGGGTCTGACTAAGGTTTTTCAAACTACAGCAACATGTAAACCCTGACCCAGCCTTGCTGGGTCAACCATATAAACCTTCTCTGATTGAGGAGGCACCCAAATTCGTGACAGGCTCAGATGTGCAGGGAGTGTGGTTCATGGATGCATCTGCCCATCGAGTGGGATCAAAATGGCAATATAAAGCAGTGGCATTGGAGATTGGTACTGGGAAGACAGCTGAAGAAGAGGGTGAAGGTAGTGCACAAGTAGGAGAACTACGGGCTTTATTACTGGCCGTAGGGAATGGTGCTACCATTGTCTATGCTGACTCTTACGCAACCTTTAAGGGCGCTACAGAGTGGATATGTCAGTGGGAATCTAGTAAGTGGGAAGTAGGTCATGCAAAAGTGTGGAGGACAGAGGACTGGCAACATCTCCTGGCAGTAGGGAGATCCCGACCTTTAAAGGTGGGATGGGTGAAGGGCCATGCTTGGGATGGAACCCCAGCTGCAGAATGGAATCAGCAGGTGGACCACCTGGCCCAAATCAGGATGGTCACCAGTGAGAAGGAAGATTGGGATAGACTAGCAGAATGGTTGCATATCAAATGAGGCTGCTCAGGGAAAGCAGATCTCTATTATGAATGCCGATCTTGGGGTTGGCCAGTGTCTATGAAAACCTGTGAAGCAATTCTTACAGCTTGCCTGCAATGCCAAATAAGGCTTAAAGCTAATCACCCAAACCAAGCTCTGGCCCAGCATATTGTTGCAAATATTTTGATAAAGAAATTAAAATCTAATTATATAAAAGAGTTTGGTTTGATTAAGAAGTAGAAAATTGTGAAGCATAGGTATGGGAGTGTTAAGTTTGAAATGTAGTCATAGGAACTTAGGAACTTTAGAAAATGTACTATGTGTAACTATAAGAATTCAAGTATTGTCTAAAATCAGTTAACCACAGAAACTTTGACAAAGATTTGTTGGTTTGTAGTGTTTTGTTTTAGGAAACTAAGGAAACCGCTATGGACACTAGTTTGCTGCTTGGAAACCCCTTACCCTTCCCACCTCGATCTAATTATCGAGGATTCCAATCAGTAGAGTTAAGTGAGATTAACCAATGATTGTTTTAACATAAGAATATTAATAAGATGGTGTGTCTGAAGGGCCAATTATTAGAAAGGTTAAATTTAAGAATAGACATAGTATGCATTTTTATGTAAACTAATATAGATCATGGTGAGAATTGTACTGCGCAGAATCACCTAAGAGAGGTCAAGAAGCGGACAAGTGAAGACGACTATGGAAGACCACCAGAGGGCTTCTGAAGACCACCAGAGACCTTCACTGCGCCTGCGTGAAGAGACATTTACATATGCTAATGATTTATCGGAAAGCTAATGATTATGTATAACATTTTCCAGAAATTTAGTGAATATGTATAACAGGTGTGTATTTAACCTGCACAGTTAGACTAGCTAGGTGCACATGCTAGGTGGAGCGATCCCCCCTGTGCCCAGCGCTGCAATAAAGGAATGCCTGCTTCTTAACTTCTCATTGCTGTTAAGGAGTTTTATTCCGGATTTCGGTAACAATATCAGACAAGGCAAGGCTCTTTGGAGCACGTGGCAGGTTGATTACATTGGTCTTCTGAGACCATCTCATGGGAGTGGAAAGACTCACCACATCAGTGCCCAGTGGATAATCCCGGACTTCTAACCCTGTGACCCGATTTTAAGACCAAGGCCCAGTTTGTGCTTTTTTACAGGACCATGAAGGAATGAGTCATTCCAGTCCTTTTGCTGACAGTGATGACGGTGACAGGCATGGATGGTGAAGATCTGCATGATAATGTCGTGGCAAAATGATGGACGTTAATATATCGCGAGTCCTTGACCTCGCACGAGAGCAATGTAACAATTATAGTTGGAGGTTCAGATTGGATGGGGGAGGAGGTTATACTCATGTTGTTTATAGTTGGTCACCAGGTGCAGTAAATGCTAGTTCAGTATGAAACAGATGTGACTACATCCTCCAAGTAACCCATGGGATCACGGGGTAGAGTTGGAATGGTACTACGCTATGCCCTGAAATTCCATGGGGGCAACTGTATGGTACTCGAGGAACATCAATAGAGCACCCTAGAACCGAGTTTACAGCTATCAACCTTAGCCAATGCTACATCTAACAATTTGGGGACTCTCAAACAATCGGTTATAACATATTGGTAAGATGACTATCAAAAATTGGGCTGTATTGGATTAGATGCCAAAGAAAGAGAAGGGTATATGTAAAGTTTTGAACATGTCAATGGACAACTGCTGTGTTCACTCCAAATGTGTCAATGTGGCTTCAAGACTAAATCAACGAGAGAATACGGCAAGAGACTCAGAGGCAATTGCTTCTGCACCAGGGACCAACTGGTTGGGAAAAGTTTTGATATGTTCAGATTTTCTTTCACAGGGTGGGTGACCAGCCTTCTCTGATCTTTAATAATGCTTGTAGCTATGATTACTGTAATCTATATTGCAATAAGTTCTATCAAATGCTTGGTAGTGAAGCCTGTACTAACGGTTAAGTATAATCCTTTAAACTGTCCATACACTGAATATTCCTGTGTTCGATATTCCACTTTAGTTCTAGACCAGAAGGGAACGATGACCCACAATGAGCATCAAACTCGCCAAACTGTACCCCCTTTTAACTTTGGAGGCAAGAGGTGACTGTACCACCACTCCAAAGAAACCAGTCGAATCATGACTGTGGTCACGGGGTGGATTGTGGCAGTACATTCCCCACCCCACCCCCACCCCACCCCCATCCTGCCAGCAGGAAACAAAACTTCTCCAGGAAGGGAGAAGGGGAAGGAAACACTGGAGGCTGCAGGTTGAAATTTGAACTGGCCAGTCGAGATGTGCCAGGTACACTGAGGTGACACTCTTGCCCAATAGGATTAAATGACCACAGGTCAGATTCGACAGGGGTATAAAGGGGGTCCTGCCGGAGGACACGTTGGCAGTCCTCCTCGGAGCAGCGGGTCTGCAGTTGGGGACTCCCCCTCGGGTCGGGGCACCGCCCGAGGTAACTCCTCGAGGGAGAGAGCCCTCAGCTTCTAGGTGAGTGATATGCGTGTTTTGGAGCCATCGCTTTAAAACTTGGGGATTCTTGAGTCGGTGGTGTAGTATTAATTCTCTTTACATCATTGAGCCTGTGGCTTTATAAAATGTTACCGGACTTCTAACTGACTTTAGCTGAAGAAGAAATCTGAGTTTTAACACCTGTTGGATTTGGTTAGTTGTGCATCCGTAACACCACTTTCCACCAGAGAGGATAAACATACCGTTGCAGGGAACTTGAGGAAGCAGACTGAAAGGAATGTCAACTATTCCACCTGTTCCAAGTAATAAAAGCCTCCCACTGTGAGTTTAGTCTCCAATATATGTGAAATCTTTTTTAAAGAAAGATCTGCCTGAAAGTTGTGTGCCCTGATGTTATGGGTTTGTGTGGCAGGGGTTTTCTTGGTAGCGGGGAGGAGCCACAGGGGTGGTGTTTTAGGGTGGTTTTGAGGATTCCCGAGAAGGCGAACACACGCACGCTGTCTATAAGGGGAAAAAGCAAGCATTTATTAACTACAGATGTGTGTTATGCTAAGGGTATCTTGTAAAGCAAGTTAACATACCGACCCGAGGACTGTGAGGAAGATGGACCATCCGTACATTCTTGTGCCGTCTTGTGCTGCGAGCTCAGCCCAGCAATCGGTAGGTGCCAGCTTTACGTGGGCGTCCCCACGGAGGCAACGGTGGCCTCGCCATACACCAGCCCGATGCTCTTCGGAAAAATTCCGCTATTTATACATTTGCGGAGGAACGGGTTTCGGCACACGTGGCCAGCGGGTGCCAAAACGCGCCTCGATTGTAACATAGGGAGCCTATGACGCATGCGCCCGCTGGCCAGGCGCGCTGCACGAGCCATAGCCACCCTGTCTATTGGTTCATGGGCTTTGTACATGCGGCATATTGTCATCATCCAGCAGTCACTCGCCAATCATGCACACAGCTGTGCTGTGCAACAGCCTGCTGCCCGTCCTCCCCCAGTATTGCTCGGCTCTCTTATCTCCGTGGTCAGCATTCCAAGCAACAGGCAACAAACCATCTATTTTCTGTGATGACTGCGTTTTCCTCGGCTATCTACCTCTCCCCCAGTGTTCATCCACGGACCAAAATCCCATCTTTTAACCCATCTGTATACAGGTGGCTCCTGTGAGAAGCTGCTAGAAGCTTCCCCGGCTCCAAGTCGGACCCACCTCTGGCCAAGGCCGACCCAATCAGCGACGGTGGTAGCACCTCTGGGAGAACGGATTTAAGAAGGGGAACCTGTAGCGAGTGTGAGGGATTGGAATGTAAGAGGAACACCTAGGCAGATACTGAGGTCAGTGAGGAAGGAGGTGATGCCCCTGCAGCCCGCAGTGAGACGGCAGGCTGTCCCCCCCCAGCCCATGGAGGTGAGTGGGGGAGCAGATGCCCACCTGCAGCCTGGGGAGGAGCCCACAGATGGCCGTGACTCCATGGGAAAGCCCGCGCTGGAACAGTCTGTGACTGAAGATCGCCCGTGGAAAGGACCCACGCCAGGGAAGTTTGGGAAGAACTGCAGCCCGCGGAAAGGACTCACGTTGGAGAAGTTCGTGAAGGACTGTCTCCTGTGGGAGGGACCCCACGGTGGAGCAGGGGCCGAGTGAGGAGTCCTCCCCCTGAAGAGGAAGGAGCGGCAGAGACAAGGTGTGGTGAGCTGACCCCAACCCCCACCCCCTGTTCCCCTGCGCCGCCGGGGGGAGGAGGGAGAGAGAACCGGGAGTGGGGTTGAGCTGGGAAGGAGGGAGGGGTGGGGGGAAGGTGCTCTAAGGTTTGGGTTTACTTCTCAGTATCCTTGTTTTGATTTGATTTGTAGTAAATTAAATTGATTTTGTTTCTTCCCCAAGTTGAGCCTGTCTTTTGCCCGTGACCATAAATGGTGAGTGATCCCTCCCTGTCCTTGTCTTGACTCACGAGCCTGCCTTTATATTTTCTCCTCATCCCATGGGGGCCGGGGGTGGGGAGGAGTGAGTGGCTTCCTGGTGCCTTGTTGCCCTCTGGGTTTAAACCACGACACCTGACAACACCATACTACCATAATTGCCCAAACTCTACAGTGTGCTAGAGTACTTGATGGAAAATACAAGTTAGAACTTCTGTTAAGCCTCAGGTATGTTAACACCAAAGCAAGTAAAATGCCTCCTGAAAGTGCTTCTGATAAGATATAGTTCTCGTTAAATTTGGAGAAAAAAAACCCAAAACACATTTTGCTACTTATAGATGTGTTAAGTTTTTGTATTGTTTCCTAACAGAGAAAAAGGAAAACCTTAGTCTTGGAGACTGAGTTTTGTCCCAATTTAATATTTTAAGATCACCAAAAACTACCTGCTTCTCAAAATAAATATATAGCAGTCTGTATCTCCCTGCCCTAAACCACATATATAACAGATTATTTGCTGCCATTCAAGAGATTTATTGCACTTTACATAATACACAAAAGCAAACAAATCAAAAAGAACACCAAAATACAGAGAAAAGAAGGGTGTTCCACAATATACAACATCCAAAGTAAAATACAAGGAGGGTGAAGGTGGGAAGGGAGATATGAGAAATACATATATTAGAATTTGATCTTTAAGTACAGTAAACATTATTATGTTTATGTATTATATTATGTATTATCAGATGTAGAATGAAAGCATTTAGAAATACTTCTACTTTCTCAAGCTTAAAAACACAATCTCTATATTCCCTAACTATTGTACCAATTAGTCTTTATAGTATGAAATTGTATGACAGAGAGCGTGAGAGAGCTTACATTGTATACTGCATAGTCATGGTTAAGTAAGCATGACTGAAAGACCCCAGCTCATTGCTGGGAGAAGGACAGCCCCCATCCTGAAGAATAAAGGATACCCTGGACTACCAAGATAATGCCAGCATCCTAGCCCCTCTAACACCTCTGTGAAACCCTCCCATTGTCTGACATCATAGATAACTAGCTGTAGCAAGACCAACTCCAGGGACATATAGATCAAGAAAGAAGCAGGTGGATGATGATGATGCCATAGAATTATAGTTGCTTTGCAAAACAGTAGTATGTGTGTGTTAAGTAGTGATTGGTCAAATCATGTTGTATCTGAATGCTTGAAAGGTGTAAGAACCATGTGTAAAACTGTATTCGGGGTGCCTCAATTTGAATGGGACACCTCATGAGCATGAATAAAAAAGTTACTCTTGTAATTCTATACTTTGTGATCTAGCCTCTCTCTCCTTGGTTGGCACGGGCCAGGTGCAAAATTTTCGTGACAATATCCCGAAAAGGACAAAATAGGCCTAACTTTCTGTAGACCACTGTATGATTTATTCCTAGTGTTAAAAACAAAGATGTTAACAAAAGACTCTTAATTTGTGTATTCTGTGCTTTAAGCTATTTAATATTAATGTAACCAACTTATACAGCTACTGCATTAAAGGTATTGATGGCAGCATGCTTAAAACTGATTTAGCTTAATTTGGTTTTAATTTAAGTCACCTTTAAAACACTTCAAAATTTTATTCAGGAATTACAGAACTCGGGAACACAAAAGGATGTACAAAAGTGAATCACTGCCCCCCTGAACAGTGTCACCATCAGACTGAACAGTAAAAATAGGAAACTATTTAAATATATGAACAGAAAGCTTTTTCTCAAAGTCTTTTGTTTATTTAAATCGGACCACACACACAGTGTGTTTATTATTATAAATAAACTTGCCTGCTTTAAACTTCTAAGTAGTTGTCCTGGTTTCAGCTGGGATAGAGTTAATTGTCTTCCTAGTAGCTGGTACAGTGCTATGTTTTTGAGTTGGTATGAGAAGAATGTTGATAACACACTGATGTTTTCAGTTGTTGCTCAGTAATGTTTAGTCTAAAGTCAAGGATTTTTCAGCTTCTCATGCCCAGCCAACAAGAAGGCTGGAGGGGAACAAGAAGTTGGCACAGGACACAGCCAGGACAGCTGACCCAAAGTGGCCAACAGGGTATTCCATACCATGTGATGTCATGTCTAGTATATAAACTGGGGGGAGTGTGTAGGGTTCAGTTATATGGAACTTAGTTATTGGACCTGAAAATAGCTCATGGTCACAAGACTGTTCCAGGCGCCTTTAGAAGGCCTTGAACAGAATAAATAAGAAGATAGAAGAAGAAAGATCCCAATTAGGAAAACACAGGTGCACATTCCACGATAAAGGGAACTTGGCACAAACAACCTCAATTCAGGGGCTTATCTTGACCAATTGGACTAAGACAAGTCTTGTATGCTTTAATTAACACAACCAATTATGTCTTGTGTTTGTGCGCGTGGACAGTACCGATGTAACCAATCACCGCTTATGCTTGTGCGCGTGGACAGTACCGATGTAACCAATCACCGCTTATGCTTGTGCGTGTGAACAGTACTGATGTAACCAATCACCGCTTATGCTTGTGCGTGTGGACACCAAGTGCTTGCATGTAGTAGCCAATCAAAGTCTCTCAACAACTTAGAGAATTGTATAAAAATGATTAGCTAAGCTCAATAAACTGGCGACTTTAATCATCACATTGGTGTTCTGTCGTCCGGGCCCCGCATGGATTAATCCCTAAACCCTACATTTGGTGACCCCGACGTGATCCGAAGAGGAACAAGAGGCAACGCTACTGAAAAGGTGGGGGAATTGCTGTGGACCACGGTGGCTTGAAAGACAGCACCGGCACTGCTCGAGAGAGGCAGGACACTGCTTGGGAAAAAGCAGGTAAAATCGTAAGCTTACGTTGATAAAAAGGGCGGCATGGGTAACGCAGTATCTGCGAAAGAAAAAGCAGCCATAAAGACATTTATGAGGCTGACTGAAGAAACAAAAATAGATATTAAAAAGGATCAGTTAGAGGACTTGTTACAGTGGGGCCAAAGAAGAGGATTTTTAAAGGACTCTGAGGCCCTCTTTTCATTGTCTATTTGGGAGAATTTAGGAAAGGAAATATGGGACTCTGTACAAGAAGGAAATAAAATAGCTGCACGTCTGGCAGCACATTGGAAAAAGTGTCTCCAAATGATGCAGCAAATAACATCAGAAACTGCTGCTCAGGATGCGCTAAAACATGCTATAGCGACAGAAATTCGAACCATTAATGCTTCTGCTCCGCTAGCGTGCTGTCCGGCAGCGGAGACAGTATACGGAACATCGGAGCCCCCCCTGCTGCCAACAGCGCCGCCGTTAGAGGAACAGAAAACACCGGTTGCAGCTTTTCCCGTAGAAGAGCTGAATTTTGGGGGGAAGGGAAATAACGCCGATGTTCCCATGGCCCCATTAACACCCGAGGAACAGGCGGTGATAAATACTTTGCTGGAAAAGTCAAGTCAGTCGCCGTTACGAGCGGAGGACGTTCTTCTGCCCATGGACACTGATGATTGGGGGGCCCCACAGGACTTAGAGAATACTGAGGAAGCTCAAAACCAGCTATGTACCGATTCTGATGATGCAAACAAGGACTTGGCTACTCTAATAATAGAACAAAAAAAGACAAAGGAAATGCGGAAAAGAGACGGGGGTAAAAGTGGGCACCCGTTGTCGAGAAAGTCATATGAGAAAGCAGCAACTGCGATCATAGAGAATATGGATTCTTTTGCTAAAGTGGTGGGCAATGGGGAAGAAAAATCCCCCAGGGACAAAATGCAAGAACTGATTGATCTGTGTGTACAAAAGGGGGAATTAGTGCCCGATGAGGGGAAAGGGTCTGAAGGGAGATACGAGGATAGATACTGTTATAGACGCTTGTGACAAATTGGAGGAGCCAATTTGTAGTGAATAAAAAAGGTCGAATTTATTAGCAAGCGATAAAAGAGCAAAACAGCGCTGGGCGGCCGGGGAGGCAGTGCTCTGCCAAAAGCTCGCAACTTTCTGTTATAGTTACATTCCTTTTATACAGTTTATGCACCCCTCCCTTGTCAATCTTCACCTTGTCTTGTTTCTCTCTTTTTTTTTTTCCTTTGTTTGTGTAGGTTCATTATTGGGCGGATTCGGTCCATCTTCTCAAGGGGAAGTGTCTTTTTGATGTAGAATGTATTTTGTTGTGGAGATATGTAGTCGTGGTAGAGTTAATCCCCTTATCTAGTAAATTATAGCTGTTGTCTTTCTCTTCCTTATCTAGTAAGTTATATTTGTTATTTTTCCTCGTGATTTTTACGCAACATTTAAGCAAGCCCTGCTTTTCTTGTTTGGTTTTTTTTTTTACACAAAGCATTCGTTTAATTACAATGTGTGTCTTCCCCCTTCCCGATTAGTATGTAAGTAAATTATCATATTGTTGTTTTAACATCATTAGCCGAATTGATTCTATTCTGCTTTGAACAAGGGCTACAACTTTTATCTAAAATACACGGACCAAAGGTCAAGATTAGCAGTAAGACTTTTAGAGGTAATTGTGGAGAATGTCTCTACCCCCATGTGGGATTTCATGAACAAAGTTAACCCGTTCATTACAATACAAAGGAATGCGATGGCTAACAGACCCGCCCTCACAAAACACGGAACCAGCCCGGGCAGGACCCCCACCACCACCACCCAGCGATCCGTCCTTTTCGCCGGGACAACGCTGGCGCGGGATTATCGAGCAAGCCACTATAGAAGGAGTCATACTGCCACCCACTATCAGCTCATTTCCCGTGTTCACTGAACCAGGAGGGAAACGACAATGGGCGCCTCTGGACTGGAAAACGGTTCGAGAACTGCAAAAGGCCATCATGCAATATGGAATAGACAATAAGTACATACAACAAATGATACAACAATTTTTCAAGGCACAAACCTTAGTGCCCGCGGATATAAAGGTTTTGGTGGAGATGTTCTTCGAACCAACTCAGAGGTTGCTGTTTCACGATCGGTGGAGGCAGAAAGCAGAGGAAGCCCAGGTGAGAAATTTAGATGCTGGGGCGCAAAATCCACTTGCGTTTGTCAGTGTTGATATGTTACTCAGCACGGGACAGTTTGCTACTGGTCCCGTTCAGGCTGCATTAAGACCAGAGGTTTTACAATTGGCACAACAACTAGCTCTGGAAGCTATTTCAGAGGTGCCGCAAGTGGGTAAGCCGGTTCCACCCTATTCTCAAATCATACAAGGGGAAGAGGAACCGTACATGAAATTCCTTGACCGTTTGAAAGCTGCTGTTGATGCGTCACCCACTTTAACCCCCGAAGCAAAAACTGCAGTTGGAAAGGATTTAGCTATTCAAAACGGGAATGCAAAATGCAGACAAATCATTGCGTCGCTTCCACGTACAGCTACATTAGTGGATATCATAGAGGCTTGTAATCGCTTGCCTCTGATACAGGAACAAGAAAAAGCTAAAATACATGCTGAAGCTCACGCTGCTGCACTCGCGGTAGCATTGCAACCGATGGTGCGACAGGGGAAAGGAGACTACGGTCCACACAAAGACCCCCCCGTGTGTCATCGGTGTGGTCAGCTGGGGCATTTGAGACGTGCGTGCCCCCAACGTATAGCAACGCAGCCTCGATCTGTGCCGACACAGACTAACAGCAGCCGATCCAACTTTCCTGGAGTCTGTGAGAGGTGTGACAAGTTCGGACACAAGGCCAGCGACTGTTGATCAAAGTTTAAGAAAGACGGAACACCATTAACATTCAGCAATCAGGGAAACAGGATAACGAGCGCCAAGATGAGGGGCGCCAAGACATCAAGTGCCTCTCAGACGGGGATGATGGAGTACCCGGTTGTCTCTTAAAACTTAAGGCAGCCACCAAAGGAAGCGCAGGAGTCGACCTGGCCGTTGCCGCTGACACGACAATAACTGATGATAAAGTTCATGTTGTTCCATCGAATGCTACTGGGCCTTTGGGTCTTGGACTAAGTGCATTGCTTTTGGGACGCTCTTCTGTTTCTAAACAAGGAATATTCGTCTTGCCTGGAGTTATCGATGCTGACTTCACAGGAACTATTTCGATTATGGTGAAAGTATTTGTTCCTCCTGTAACCATTATGGCTGGGACCCGAATTGCTCAATTAGTGCCCTTCAAGGCTAGCGTCCCCTGTGTCAGAGACGCCGAACGAGGGGATGGGGGATTCGGATCCACTGACACCCCATTCGTGGCCTTCACAGAAATAATTGGATCTGCCAAACCCGTTCGTCAATTCAATCTATATGGACCTTTGGGAAAATCTCTGCTCGGTAAACGTATGCTCCTCAACACAGGGTCTGATGTGACCATAGTTCCAAAGGAAGAGTGGTTCGAGGACTGGGAATTACAAAATGTCAACACCGTGGTAACAGGTATTGGAGGCCAGAGTTCCACACAAATTAGCATAAATTTCATAACGATTGAGGACTGTGAAGACAAGAGGACGGCACATGTAAGGCCTTATGTTTTGAATACTACCGTGTGGCTTTTGGGTCGGGACGCTTTGGCGCAATGGGGGGTTAGATTGACCACGCATTTTTAAAAGCGGCCATTGACAAGCGACCAACCCTAAAACTAAAATGGCTAACGGACAGACCCGTTTGGGTTGATCAATGGCCGCTGGTAACAGAAAAGGTCGCTGTTTTAGAGCAACTCGTGGCTGAACAGATGGAAGCAGGACATTTGGTTCCTTCTACAAGCCCGTGGAACACTCCCGTATTTACCATCTTGAAAAAGTCGGGTAAGTGGCATTTGCTGCAGGACTTGTGTGCAGTGAACAAAGTAATACAAGATATGGGATCCCTACGACCTGGTATTCCAACCCCTACTATGCTCCCCAGAGACTGGCCTTTAATTGTTGTTGACCTTAAAGACTGGTTTTTTACAATTCCTTTACACCCAGATGACTGTGAGAAATTTGCTTTTACCGTCCCAACCGTAAATCGGCATGCGCCAGCTAAGAGGTATCGCTGGGTCGTTTTGCCACAAGGCATGAAAAATTCACCGACTATATGTCAATGGTTTGTTGACATCGCTCTCGAACCATTTCGCAAGAAATGGAAAGAGGCTCTGATATATCATTACATGGACGACCTGCTAGTCTGTGCACAACAACTTTCACCTGAACAAGTATTAGCTGACCTGACGTTATACCTTGGGGTGTTTGGTTTAATCATAGCCCCAGAAAAGGTTCAGCTGACGGCACCCTGGAAATATCTGGGTTTGCAGGTTGCAGAAGCCTCTGTACGCCCACAAAAGCTATCGCTACACAAAGACATACGAAATGTACATGATGTACAAAAACTTGTCGGAGACCTACAGTGGATCCGGCCTTATTGTGGTATTACAAATACAGACTTACAACCACTGTTGGACTTACCGCGGGGCAGCAATAGCCTAACTTCTGTACTACAACTAAGTGCACCCGGGTGGCGAGCCTTGACAGCAATTGAGCAGAAAATCACATCATCTATGTCTGGCAGATATATCCCTGATTTGCCCATAAATTTGTATGTATATAACTCAGATAAGGAAGTTGTGGGAATTTTGGGTCAGTGGGATGAGCAACAAAAACAAAACCCGTTGGTAATACTAGAATGGATATTCTTGCCTGCTAGCATGTCAAAAACGGTAGTCACTAGAATTGAAGCTCTGGGGATGTGCATTCAAAAAGCAGGGGTAAGGGCGATACAAATTTCAGGGAGGCAAATGGACAAAATCATTTTACCTATGTCACTTGATATTGTGAGTAATGCCATGACGAAAAATGACTGTCTTGCAGTAGCTCTGCTGGACGTCAAGGGGGAAGTGGATAATCACTACCCCCCTCACCCATTATTTAAAACAATGTTAACAATGGAACCACACTCTATTTGCAGCGATAAGCCGCTGGAGGCCATTACTGTTTTTACTGATGCTAGCAGCAAGACAGGTAAAGCAGGATTTGTATATTTACAGGATGGATCCTGGAAATCCGAAGTCATTCTGTCAGAGGGGTCAGTACAAGTGCTCGAGTTATTAGCCGTATGCTCTGTTTTTAAAAAATGGGATAAAACACCTGTCAACATTATTTCGGATTCTCAATATGTCGTTGGGATAGTCAAACATATGCATAGGTCCCTACTAAAAACTGTAAACAATAAGCAGCTGTTTATGACACTTTTAAAATTATGGATGTTACTAGAAAAACGGACAGACTTATTTTTTATCGATCACGTTCGTAGCCATACAACGCTGCCGGGATTCATTGTGGAAGGTAATGCGCGCGCGGATCAGCTGGTAGTAGCTAATGCAAACATCTATTTTAATACACCCAAACCTGATTTGTTTGGACAAGCACTGCTATCCCATAAATTTGATCATCAGTCGGCAAAAGCGCTGAGTAAACAATTTAATCTTCCATTGCAGCAAACCAGAGCTATTCTTGCTGCTTGCCCAGACTGTGCGAATATTCCAAACTTACAACCACAGGGGGTGAACCCCTGGGGATTATCACCATTGCAAATTTGGCAAACAGATGTTATGGAATATCCCAGTTTTGGGAGATATAAATTTATTCATGTATCTATTGACACATATTCAAACCTTATGTGGGCTACTGTTCATGTATCAACCAATGCTAAGGCCGTAATTAAGCACCTTTTGGCAGCATTTGCCGCCATGGGAGTGCCAACAGAAATTAAAACAGACAATGGCCCGGGATATTGCGCACAGTCATTAGAAACATTTTTACAGATGTGGGGGGTAGCTTGTAATTTTGGCGTACCCCATAATTCCACTGGTCAAGCTATTGTTGAACGTGCACATCGGACCTTAAAGGATCGTTTAAACATTTTAAAAACGGGGGAAGACATGCAGCACTGTACCCCCTAAGAGTTAATAAGCAAAGCACTGTATGTTTTGAATTGGCTACAGCCACGTGGTACTGAGGATCAGATCCCAATTAATAGGCATATGTGTGGGAACAAAAATGTTGATAAAAATCAGCTGCAAGTTGCAGTATTCGATCTGGTTTTACAGCAGTGGCAAGGACCTTGCAAATTATTTACATGGGGAAGAGGGTATGCTTGTGTTTCCACAGGTAATGAACAACCCCATTGGATACCGGTGAAATGAGTCAAGCCGTGGATCGAGCGACCAGATGCCACAAACAACTCAGAAGAGCAAGAGCAAGAGGCAGTGGAGACGTCAGCAGGTCCCGAAGCCCTAGATAGACCGACTAGACAAATCACGACGGAGACCGACAGTCAATGTGGAGATTAAGAATGTGTGTAAAAAACATGGAATATGATATCGGGTTTGGATATGTACTTTAGTGCGAGTGGGTAGAAAAGATAGTTAATCATCAAAAAAAAAAAAAAAATTTTTTTAACCATTGTAACAGACATTCAACTAATCAACTAACCTACTAACCTATAACTAATTGTATAGAGAATAAGCAGTTTAGAATAAGTGCTGTAGAGAATAAGCAAACATATATATGGTTTTAATGTTAATCAGCACTCGGCGAAACATTACTCATAGAAGCTGAGTGTGGAAGTAGTTTTAAGATACCTGATATGTAGTCATTCATTCAGGAAAAAAAAAAAAAATTAAAAAAAAATTAATTATTTTTTTTGTGTTGCTAACAGTTAGTTAAAACTAAAATTAGAAGTAAGGTCATAGACTCAGTTAAGAATCTAGAAATAGGGCGATGGGAAAGTCCATTTTTCATTAATAACCTCGGGGTGAGATTATGCTTGTGTTTTCACAGGTGCAAGCCCACAATGGACTTCCGTTTGATTTATACGACCATCATCATCCGAAGCATCATAGATGGTGCAGCAATACGAATACCACCTCAGCCAAAAACTAATGCGTAGGTCATCTTAGCTAACATAACAGATTAAAATTCTCAGTGCATTACAGCCGCATCACAAAGCCCATGAACGAATTGATAAGATAACTATGACTTGTGCAGTGCGCCTGGCCAGCGAGTGCATGCGTCATAGGTTTTCAATTGAGGTGGATTTTGGCACCCGCCGGCCACGTGTGCTAAAATCCATTCCTCTGCAAATGTATAAATACCGGGATTTTCCGAAGAGCATCAGGCTGGTGTGCAGCAAAACCATAGTTGCCTCTGTAGGGACACCCACATAAAACTGACACCTACTGATTGCTGGGCTAAGTTTGCGGGACAAGACAGCAATATGCTATCAAAAAAAACCAAAAAACAAAAAAGTGAGAGAGGGGGAGATGTAGGGTTCAGTTATATGGAACTTAGTTATTGGACCTGAAAATAGCTCATGGTCACAAGACTGTTCCAGGCGCCTTTAGAAGGCCTTGAACAGAATAAATAAGAAGATAGAAGAAGAAAGATCCCAATTAGGAAAACACAGGTGCACATTCCACGATAAAGGGAACTTGGCACAAACAACCTCAATTCAGGGGCTTATCTTGACCAATTGGACTAAGACAAGTCTTGTATGCTTTAATTAACACAACCAATTATGTCTTGTGTTTGTGCGCGTGGACAGTACCGATGTAACCAATCACCGCTTATGCTTGTGCGTGTGGACACCAAGTGCTTGCATGTAGTAGCCAATCAAAGTCTCTCAACAACTTAGAGAATTGTATAAAAATGATTAGCTAAGCTCAATAAACTGGCGACTTTAATCATCACATTGGTGTTCCGTCGTCCGGGCCCTGCACGGATTAATCCCTAAACCCTACAGGATTGGGGGATCACTGCTCGGGGACTAACTGGGTGTCGATTGCAGGTGGTGAGCAATTGCCCTGCGCATCATTTATATATTCCAATCCTTTTATTATTACTGTTGTCATTTTATTAGTGTTATCATTATTAGTTTCTTCTTTTCTGTTCTATTGAACCGTTCTTATCTCAGCCCACGAGTTTTACTTCTTTTCCCAATTCTCTCCCCCATCCCACTGGGTGGGGGGGAAGTGAGCGAGCAGCTGCATGGTGCTTAGTTGCTGGCTGGCATTAAACCACGACAGTTGTTCTCTCTTCCAAGCTACCCAGAGCACCCTTTTTCAGGCTGAAATTTCTTAACACAAATAGCTTAACAGAACAGGAGCATATACTGACTTATGAAATTATTTGTATCAGGATAATAATGTCATCACTGGTCTGGGACAATGAATAAAGCGGAGATGCTCATACAAGTAAAGTCAGGATACAGATTCAGATGTTGAGCATTCTCAAGATTTTAAGGAGACTATTCTTGGAACTGTCCCCCTGTCACGACCTGTGCTGGACAGACCAGGGAGGGGTCGTGGTGAATTCAGAATTCCCTCGGACTAAATTAAGGTGAAGTGACACCAAATGATCAGTTGAACATTTTATTCATGGCAGAAGCAACCTGAACTTGGGAGGTGTAATAGTAGGCGGCGTGGTCTCTCACAACAGGAATTAGCATAAGACTACTTCTGTAAAGCGTGTAACCCGTGGTAACCATATACATCAATTCAGGGAACAAGGAGAGCCCTCCTGTTGAGTCACGAGGTTCAGAGTGGACCCCCTTGCTTTCTAGACTCCTTCTCAGAAAGAAGCCTAGGAGCGGCTAGATCCACTCCTAGTCCCAGACTTGGTCAATGGTTTTATGTCTAAATGGATGAGGTGGAGGGATTATGGGAAAAAAAGAGAGAGAGAGAGAGAAGAGCAAGATTTCACCAGTCCTGGGTGCAGCGTTGGTCCAGCCAGTCTAGAGGTCCAGTTCTGGTGGGCATGCACACATGGGGCGTCAGTTTGTGTCCTTTTATCATCTCCTTGCCCCTCCTTCAGGCGGGCACTTGAACTCATTAGGCTAATTAGGTGTCATGCACAGTTTGTGCTTCCAGAAACTTTGGGAAATGGGTCAGTGGGCTTGGGGGGGCGTTTGGGGAGTAACTTCTCCCTCCCTGCAGGTATGACCATTGTTTGACCTTTGGCCATATATGTTGAGCTGCCCTACTCAGTATATCAGAACATGGAACTGCGCACCCTCTGGCATGCCCTCCCTGTCCTGTTGCTAACTGACTTGCATCTGTGCAATATTCTTCCAAAATTGCTGAAGTCTCAATACTCAGTTGTGATGTGTTGACCCTGGCTGGATGCCAGGTGCCCACCAAAGCCACTCTATCACTCCCCCTCCTCAGCTGGAGACGGGAGAGAAAATATATCGAAAGGCTCATGGGTCGAAATAAGGACAGGGAGAGATCACTCACCAATTACCATCACGGGCAAAACAGACTCAACTTGGGGAAAATTAGTTTAATTTATTACCAAACCAATCAGAGCAGGGCAATGAGAAATAAAATCTAAATCTTAAAACACCTTCCCCCCACCCTTCCCTTCTTCCCGGGCACAACTTCACTCCCGAATTTCTTTACCTTCTCCCCCAGCACGGCAGGGGGATAGGAAATAGGGGTTGTGGTCAGCTCGCCAGACATTGTCTCTGCCGCTCCTTCCTCCTCAGGGGGAGGACTCCTTACACTCTTCCCCTGCTCCAGCGTGGGGTCCCTCCCACAGGAGACAGTCCTCCATGAACTTCTCCAACATGAGTCCTTTCTGTGGGCTGCTGTGGGAGCACTTGACTCAGTGACCACCTGTGGAAACAATAATATTATTGCTCTGGTTGGCAGAAAACCATGAGAACAGTGAAGTTCCCAGCGAAGTAATCATGCTGGAAGGACACGGAGCCAAGAACAGTGTAGAGATAAGATAGTTGCTGCTGAGTGGAAAATTTTGAAAAGCTTCTGCCCATGATTGCTGGCTGCTGTGTTGGACACAGCTAGAAGATATAAGGACTCGTTTTGTTCAATAAAGGGTCTTTGTTTGCAACCAGCTTCAGAGTCCGTTTTTCAATTGCAACAGGCTGCAGTCCTTCAGGAGCAGACTGCTCCAGCGTGGGTCCCCCATGGGGCCACAAGTCCTGCCAGCAAACCTGCTCCAGCGTGGGCTCCTCTTTCTCCACGGGTCCACAGGTCCTGCCAGGAGCCTGCTCCAGGCTGGGCTTCCCACGGGGTCACAGCCTCCTTCGGGCGCATCCACCTGTTCCGGTGTGGGGTCCTCCACAGGCTGCAGGGGGACAGCCTGCCTCACCATGGTCTTCACCATGAGCTGCAGGGGAATCTCTGCTCTGGTCCCTGGAGCACCTCCTCCCCCTCCCTCTTCACTGACCTTGGTCTCTGCAGAGTTGTTGCTCTTACATATTCTCACTCCTCTCTTCAGCTACAGGGTGGGGTTTTTTTTCCCCTTCTTAAATATGTTATCCCAGAGATGCTACCACCGTCGCTCATTGGCTCAGCCTTGGCCAGTGGTGGGTCCTTCTTGGAGCCGGCTGGCATTGGCTCTATCGGACATAGGGGAAGCTTCTAGCAGCTTCTCACAGGAGCCACCCCTGTAGCCCCCCCCCCCCCCCCCCCAACCTTGCCATGGAAACCAAATACATCAGTACTGCTACCAGAAAATGTTCAGAGTAGCTACCTGAACCTGGCTTTCCAAAATAATTAGACATAATTACAGTGCATTAGCTGTTTTGCATTATTTGCCTAGGCACTGTACACGTGCAAATAAGTTTACTCTTAATAACAGAAAAGTAAGATTACCACACAATTACAGGAGTGGAAAAAAGCTACCAGAGTAGCTAAAGCATTACTTACAGTATGGCTTATCTCATGGTAACTTATTTACCCCTTCAACTTTCAGATCCAGTCAGTTTTTCATTTCCCTCCTACCATTTTTCTGTTACGTGAACACACAAAAATTAGATTGAATACAGGCTTCATTTCACAGCTACCGACACCACCAAAGAAAACAACTTATTTAGTACCCAACAGTAAAGATAGAATGAAAGGAATGATCAATTTTTCAAATATGAAAAGCGTGAACGCAGCTGCTAGCAAATTGCCTGGTGTTTAGAGAAGGGATTAAAATACTATTTAACACTTATTCAGTCAATAAAAAAAAAAGAGTAAGATAGTATTAGTACCTCCTATTTTCAGCCAAACTTGCACCTTCAGCTGCTTACTTTTCTTTACACAATCTTCTAAGAGAATTTCCTTTCTTCTCTTAGTTGCATGTACCCAGTTAACATCATCATCATCAACCAGATCCTTGTCATCCCCAGCTTCTGCTTCAAATTGCTGGGAAGCAGCTTTTGAAACTTTCTCACCAATCTTTCTCTTCCACTCAAAAGAAGCCATTTGGAGAACTGGAGAAAAATGCATTTTCAATAGTTAGGTAGTTTAGTTTTTAAGTACATAGAAGAAAAAAAAAAAAAAAAGCAACTCGCTTATCTTGATTCTAAAACAATAATATGTAACAGACTGCCACCCATCCACACAAATTGTGCCCATCAGCTTCACTAGAGGTGTTAGTCAGGCAATTATAATTTTGAGCCTAGCTAGAAGATATTCTTGAGCAGAAACACCCTCCCCCAAAAAACCAAAACAAAACCCTGCACCACAAAAACAAAACAAACGAAAAAACCCACCACAAAAACCCCCAAAACCCACCACAGCGCTCTGACACACCAGAAAACCTTGTAACCCTGAAGCCAACACATAAGAAACCAGACAAAAGGAAAAAGGAAATGACTTGGTCCAAGGTGAGCAACACATCACAGGCATGGCCACTAGCCCAAACCACTATGAGCTGCACCAGCCATACAGACCTCCCACTGCACAGCCCTAAATGACTTCAACCCGGCCACCTGTGGGGAAGCTTCCCCGCACAGCCACTCCTCAGCCAGCGAAGCACCCCCAGGACAGGTGTCTCCAGTGGGGCATGGCCTACCACTCACTGCAGCCAGGAACAAGGCCTAGCACAACCAATGGGGAGGCGGCAGGAAACAAGCAGCCAGGTGGGCTGAGGAAGACCACATCCTGCCCCAACCTCCCTGCAGCGCCCCCCCCCCCCCCCCCCCCCGACCGAGCCTTGAGCAGGGACCTACAGCAAAAGACCATTACCTACCGCTCTCCTCCGGGCACTTCTTTTCCAGCTGGAAGGCCCACACAACCTTTGACCTCCAACCCAGAAGGAAGTGAAAAGGCAGAGCAGTAGCAGTGAAAAAGGGAAGGGGGGGGGGGGGGGAAGAAGGGCTCCTCCCCTTCCACCTAGCAGGAGCAGCAGGACCCATCATCTTCCACAGCACAAGAGACAACCACCACCATCAGCCCCATGGGGCATGGCAGGAGCTGTAGTCCCAAAGGTGCCGCTGGGCACACCAGGAGCTGTAGTTCCCCCAGGGACAGCTGGGACACCTTGGGCTCCCACCCTGGAGGCTCCAGCTGGGGAGTGTCCTCAGATGCGTATAAATGCAAGCGAACTCCAGCTTTAATGAGACGACTGGGACACATATAGGCATTGCAGGGGGCATGCCAATTCAGTAAAGGAACACCCCAGGGGTGAGCCTAGCTGCCCTGTTCCATGTTGCAAGGCAGGAGACACGGCTTTGAGGATTTTAATAACAGCAGTGTTAAGTACAATGCATATTTAAGTACAGAAGAAGTACTACTTGGGGGAATGCAAGGGGATGATAATATGCAAGTCGGGGGGTTACCACCTGTTAGTGATGCTCAACTACGAAGGCAAGTACCACAAAGTGAGAGGTGAAGGAAGATGGGAATGCCATGTGTCACACAAAACTCTGACAATATGTGACTGGTACTTGTGAGAGCAGTCACCTCTTCACAAGTGTTCTCCTAAAAGCAGATTTGCTTACCCGGTGTGCAAGCCAATAACACACAGAGTCAAGGTATTTTCAAATTAATTTCATTGATGCGCATGAATGGGTGCCTGTCTCAAGACAGCACACCTTTGTCTCAAGAATTCCCACATTTATATACTTAAGTAATACATATGCATTATTATTTCCCTTAATGATTGGTTCTTTCTTCTTCACCCCTCATGTAAATTAGTGCACTTCCTTCATTGTCTTCTTTTGAGTAGGTGATCAATGAGTCGGTGGTCACAATCTCCCCCTGTAGGAATTACCTTTTACCTACTTCTTCCCTAATCTTAGCAGTTCCAAGCGGTTCTTCCAGGTTTGCTGATCAGACCACAATCCATTCATTACCTTTTCTGACATAAACGTAAAGCCCCATTGTCTAGTAGTTAGTTCCTAAACCCTAAATCATGTCTAGTTATTGTTTCCCTATTTTAAATATTAACTGATGGGGGCTGTACACAGGACTTTAGCAGCCTCTTGGTTATTTCAATCATATCATACATATTAATTGATAACACAAGGAAGCTGTTAAAAGCAGGAAATACTACAAGGAAAAATGACCAAGAATGAAGATGAGGGTTGGGTTTTTTTTCTAAAAGGATGAAAAAGAAAAGACAGACTATAGGGTTTTAAATCACTCCCTAGAGTTATAGGGGCAAATATCAAGATAAAAGAACCCATTCATGGTGTGTGAAAAGAGCAAAGTGCAAGATGCTAGATAAGGTGAGTTACCATAGGGCAGCACAAAGGGGGACTTTCCCAGTGTTCCTTCCATCTCAAATTCCATTTTGCTGTAAGAGGGTGTGGACACATATTTAGCTAACGGTCACAAGAGCATTCCAGACGCCTTTAGAAGGCCTTGAACAGAATAAACAAGAAGACCAAAAAAAGAAAGATGCCAATTAGAAGAACACAGGTGCGCATTCCACGATAAAGGGAACTTGGCACAAAGAACCTCAGTTCGGCAGTTTATCTTGACCAATTAGACTGAGACAAGTTTCGCATGTTTTAGTTGATATAACCAATTATGTCCTATGTTTATGCGCGTGTACAGAGTTAGTATAACCAATTACATCTTATGTTTATACGCATGTACAGTGTCGATATAACCAATCATATTTTATGCTTGTGCACGTGGACACTATGTGCTTGCATGCAGCAACCAATCAAAACTTTTAAGGAACTTGGAGAATTGTATAAGAATGATCAGCTATGCTCAATGAACTGGCGACTTTGATCATCATATTGGTGTCCTGTCATCAGTCCCCGCATGGAATTTTGCAACATCTGGTGACCCCCGACGTGATCCGGTAAGGAACAAGAGGGGAACGCTAACGACTGAAAAGGCGGGGGAGATTGCCGCGGATGCCGGTGGGCTTATAAGAAAGTGCCGGGCTGCTCAAGAGAGGCAGGAATGGTAAGCTTACGTGATAAAAGGCAGCATGGGTATCGCAGCATCTGCGAAGGAAAAGGCAGCCGTAAAGACATTTATGAGGCTGGTTGAAAAAACAGAAACGGATATTAAAAAGGACTCGCCCGTAAAGGAGGTGAGCGGTCGGGGGAGGAGATGGGGTCTGCGCTTTCCAAAGAAGAAGAAGTGGTAGTTAAGCTCCTCCAACATATACTCTCAGAGAGAGGCAAAAAATATGATTAAGCTAGTTTAAAGCAGCTTCTACAATGGAGCAAGGACAGAAACCTTTCAATTAGTGTGGGTACAGCTTTTGAGCTTAGTACCTGGGAAGCTATCGGAACCTCCCTATGGGATGAAATTAGTGATGGGTCTAAAGAAGTTAAAGGTCTTGCAACTTTATGGAAATTGATTAAGACAACTCTGTAAGAAATGAAAGCAGATCGTAAAGCGGCTGCATCTGCTTTTGCTGCTCTCTCCAACCGCAAGTGAAGGGGAAAAGCGGGGAGAAAAACATAATGCCGCGAGAGAGACTTTTTGGAGCTTGTCCGCCTGCTCCTGTGCCCTTGACTTCTGCTCCACTCCCTGGGACTGCCGATATTAATCAGCCATCTGACAGTTCCCAAGCCTCCCTAACCGTACGATTAAAGGAAACCCTACAGAATCAGGGAGTGAGTAAAAATCCGCCTACGAGAAAACAGCCCCCAGATACCACCATTCAACATGAACAAATTATACCTAGCATATACCCTGATTCAAATAATGCAAACGAGGATTTGGCTACTATAATACTAGATCAAAAAGAGAAAATGTTAGAATTGCTGGAGGAAATGCGAAAAAGAGACGGGGTAAATCTAGGCAACCGTTGACGAAAAAAGCATATGAAAAAGCAGCAAATGCGATCGTAGAAAGTATGGACTCTTTTGCTAAAGTCGTGGGTAAGGCGGAAGAGAAATCCCCCAAGGATAAAATGCAGGAATTGATTGACCTGTGTGTACAAAAAGGGGAAATAATGCCCAAAGAGGGAAAAGGGTTTAAACGGAGACCTACAGTGGATTCGACCTTATTGTGGTATTACAAACACAGACTTACAGCCGCTGCAAAAATTTCAATTGAAGATACCCCGGGGAAAAAAAAAAAAAAAAAAAAAAAAAGAAAAGTGTGTGTGGCGAGGTGGTAAATAATTCGGACAGTGATGAGGAATTAAACACCGAGGGAGATGTCATTAATGGAGGCAACGATCAACCTTTAAGTAAGCTGCCTCTCGAGCAGAGACCTATCCCCTCTGCACCTCCCTATGAGGCAGATATATCTCCAGGAGAAGCTATAAAAAAGCGATGGAAGCACATAAATGATAAAATGTTAACCGAAGGTCTAAATCCTGTGGCTTTTCCAGTTACAGTCAGGCAGAATGCCCCAAACGTGTGGCAACCGTTCAATTGGGATTTGATAAAAGAAGTACGGAAAACAGTAATGGCTAATGGACTGTCTGCTCCGTTTAGTCAGGCGTTATTGGAGAATATATTTTCTGGTCAAATTTTAACGGGCTTTGACTGTACACAGTTGGCTACAATGATTTTAACCCCGACTCAGCGTCTATTATGGAAGGTGAAATGGGCAGAATTATGTGATTTAGCGGCACTAAGAAATTTCGACCGCCCAGAAGGAGATCCGTGGTATATGATCACTGCTGCACAAATGATGAGGACTGGTGACTTTGCAGATGTTAATAGGCAAGCAAGGCTACCGGTGGAAGCATTACAAGAATCAGCTTCCTTAGCTCTGAAGGCAATGGTAACCTTGCCTGAAGCTGGAAAGCCAGAACAATCATTTACAAGTATAAGGCAGGGTAATACGGAACCTTACATGTCCTTTATTGATCGTCTGCGAGATGCTATTGAAAAGCAAATAGATAATGCTGATGCCAAAGAAGCATTGATAATAAAACTGGCCGTGGAACATGCAAATGCAGATTGTAAAAAACATACTACAATCGATGCCAGGAAGAGTGACACTAGTAGATATGATAGAGGCCTGTAACAAAGTTGGGTCTTTGGAGCATAAAACTACATTAACGGCCAATGCTTTTGCTGTAGCCATGCGAATGGATACAAAAAATGTTAAGAAATGCTATAAATGTGGACAACCGGGACATTTGCAATTTCAGTGTAAAGAGGGGCGAAACAAAGTGGAAGTTGGGCCTAAAATATGTGCTCGTTGTCATAAAGGGAGACATTATGCTAACCAATGTAGATCTCGTTTCACAAATGAAGGTGTAGCTCTGCCACCTCGAGGTACCCCGTCGCCGGGAAACTACAAGAAGAGTGCGAGGAGTGGTGTGATGACCCCAGGAGCTCCGAAAGGATCCCAGAACGGCGCCAAGAAGGATGTCTGGCAGAATTGCCAGCCCGAACAGCTGGAAGTGCCGGAGTGGATGTCTCAACGATAGAAACCATTCTGCTATGGAACTCTCAGGTACACCGTGTGCCAGTAAACGCACAAGGACCATTAGGTAATGGGCTTAGTGCCCTGTTGTTGGGACGGTCTAGTATAACATTACAAGGAATTTTTGTGCTTCCCGGGGTGATTGATGCAGACTACACAGGTCGCATTTATGCTATGATTTGGACACTGTCTCCACCAGTATCGATACAGGAAGGAAGCAAAATTGCACAGCTAGTCCCTTTTAAAGCAAATGTACCATGTAAGGTTAATCAACAGCGTGGCAATGCAGGGTTTGGATCTACGGGATTAGAAGCTCAAATTATGTGGTCAATGGAGATCAATAAAACAAAACCTAGTATATCAGTAGAGTTACAAAATGCAAAGAACAGGCCAGAAAAAATAAAATTACAGGCATTAGTGGATACTGGAGCAGATGTAATGGTTCTGCCGTGGGAGGACTGGCCTGTCACTTGGGAGCTTTCTGAGATGGATTTGAAACTGTTCGGTGTGGGAGGATTATCAAAAACTCGACAAAGCAAATATATGATCCAATTGATTTGTCAAAATTCAGTTTCTTATATCAAACCTTATGTAACCAATATCCCTATGAACCTGATAGGCAGGGATGCATCAAGTCAAATGGGATGTGTGCTTAGTACAGGAGACAATTTTGTGGCGCGGCCATTGACGGGCGACCATGCCTAAAACTGAAATGGAAAACAGAGGAACCGGTTTGGGTAGATCAATGGCTGCTCACTGAATCTAAGGTCGCCATCTTGAAACAGTTAGTACAGGAGCAATTGGAACAAGGGCACTTGGTGAATACCACGAGCCCTTGGAATACACCAGTTTTTGTCATTCCAAAAAAATCTGGGAAATGGAGACTGTTGCATGAATTAAGAAAAATAAATGAAGTAATGGAAAATATGGGAGCCCTTCAATTAGGGTTACCCATGCCTACTATGATTCCACAAGGATGGAACATTTTGATTATTGATTTAAAGGATTGTTTCTTTACAATATATTTAGACCCGAAAGATGCGGAAAAATTTGCCTTTTCTATCCCCACCATAAACAAACAGGAACCCGTGGAACGTTATCATTGGGTAGTTCTGCCACAAAGAATGAAAAATTCTCCAACCATATGCCCATCCTATGTATCCCAAGCTCTAAAAGGGTTTAGACAACAAAATTCAGACTTGATTATTTATCACTATATGGATGATATCTTGATAGCAGGGAAAAGAGAGTTATCCGAAAAGCTCAAAGAATTGACTACTCAGTTGTCTGATTTTGGTTTAAAAATAGCACCAGAAAAGGTACAAAAAATGCAACCATGGAAATATTTAGGCTGGAAGATTTTAGAAAAAACTATAGTTCCACAAAAACTGGAAATTACAGACAAGATTGAAACATTGAATGAGGTGCAAAAATTACTGGGGACAATCAATTGGGTTCGAACACTGTTGGGAATAGATAATGAGCTTCTGACCCCTTTATTTGAAATGTTACGAGGCGACACTACCTTAACGGCACCTCGACAATTGACCCCTCAAGGTAAACAAGCATTACAACAGATAGCAGATATAATATCCCAGAGTCAGGCTTTTAGGATTAAAGAAAATCTTGACATTAATCTTAGCGTTTTAAACCGAGAAAAACAACCCCTCGGGATCATATATCAATGGGAGGGGAGTCACAAAGACTTGTTAATAATAGAATGGATCTTTTTAGCTCACCAGGCCCGAAAAACCATATTTTCTCGAATTGAAATTATTTCAGAATTAATTATAAAGGGCAGACGTCGGATTATTGAGATTTGTGGACAAGAACCACACACGATTGTCGTTCCTTTGACTCAAGGATATTTACAATGGTGTCTACAGAATAGCCTAACCCTACAAATTGCTTTTGCAGATTTCGAAGGAAAGACAGATATTAATCTTCCTGCACACAAAATGTTTACCTTGCTACAGAATATACAACTAGAAGAAAAAGAATTGTGTGCAGAGTTACCTACTGATGGTCCTACAGTATTTACGGATGGCAGTGGAAAAACAGGAAAGGCAGTAGTAGTTTGGAAAGAAGGTCAGGTATGGAAAAATCACATTGTCACATGTGAAGGCTCCCCCCAAGTGGTGGAACTTCAAGCTGCAATAGAAGTATTTAAAAAGTGGCAGGATGTTGAGGTCAATATTATTGCTGATTCTTTATACGTGGTAGGTGTAGTAAAACGCTTGAGACGGGCTTATTTGAAAGAAATTGATAACGTCACATTGTTTGAAAAATTTAAGATGTTGCTATTTCTGTTAAACCAACGGACAAAGTGTTATTATATAATGCATGTGCGAAGTCACACCAGTTTGCCTGGATGGATCACAGAAGGGAATAAACGAGCTGATTTACTAGCTAATCCTGTATGGACTGGACCACCCCCCAATAAACTTCTACAGGCACGTGGAGCTCATAGTTTTTTTCCACCACCCAGAGAAAGTATGAGCCAAACAGTTTCAAATTTCTATAGCAGATGCCAAAGCCATCATTCAGTCCTGTGCTGAGTGCCAGAAATTATCTGGGCATGGAGATGGCGCTGTAAATCCTAGGGGTCTGCAATCCTTGCAATTGTGGCAGACTGATGTGACTCATGTACCAGCTTTTGGAAAATTGTGTTATGTTCATGTTTCTGTTGATACATATTGCTTGATGGTATGGGCCACAGCACTTGCGGGCGAAACAAGTCGACATCTACAAACACACTTATGACAAGCATTTACAGTAATGGGTGTCCCGGCCCAGATAAAAACAGATAACGGACCATGTTTTATAGCACGGCGGACTCAGGAATTTTTTCCGCAATGGGGAGTTACTCATATTATGAAACACTAAAAGGGGCTGTCGTGGTTTCAGCCCAGCCGGTAACAAAGGACCACGCAGCCGCTCGCTCACTCCTCTGCCCCCCTCCGGTGGGATGGGGAGGAGACGGAGGAGAGAAAAGAAAAAGAAACTGGAAGCTCGAGGGTTGAGATAAAGGCAGTTTACTGGGACAAACACAGAGAAATTACAACAACAACGGTACTAATGAAAGAGTATACAAAAAGAGTGATGCACAGTGCAACTGCTCACCACCCGGGACCCGACGCTCCGCCACTTCCCACATCGAAAGCCGAGACACCCCCCTCCCCCCTGCCCGCTCCCCATTTATATACTGAGCATGATGTCACATGGTATGGAATAGCTCCTTGGCTAGTTCAGGTCAGCTGCCTTGGCTATGCCCCCCACCTCCCAGGTTCCTGTAAAAGTTAACTCTATCCCAGCTGAACCCAGGACAGGGGGAGTAGGGAATCTCTCTCCACAAGAAAAGTTAGCTAAAGCCAAAATTAGGGGTAAGGTCATGGTTTTAGTTAAGAATCTAGAAACAGGGCAACGGGAAGGTCCATTTCCATTAATAACCTGGGCGCGAGGTTATGCTTGTGATTCCACAGATACAGGCCCACGACGGACTCCCGCTCGATTTGTACGACCATCATCATCTGGAACATCCTAGATGGTGCGGCAATATGAATACCACCTCAGCCAAAAACTAATGTGTAGGTCACCTTGGCCAACATAACAGGTCAAGATTCTCTGTGCATTGCAACCGCATCACAAAGCCCATGAAGCAATAGACAGGATGGCTATGACTTGTGCAGCGCGCCTGGCCAGCAAGCGCATGCGTCATAGGTTGCAAATGAGGCGGATTTTGGCACCCGCTGGCCACGTGTGCTGAAATCCGTTCCTCTGCAAATGTATAAATACCGGGATTTTCCAAAGAGCATCGGGCTGGTGTACGGCAAGGCCATTGTTGCCTCCGTGGGGACGCCCACGTAAAGCTGGCACCTACTGATTGCTGGGCTGAGTTCGCGGAGCAAGACGGCGCAAGAATATACAGATGGTCCATCCTTGTATGTTGCAAATGTGTTTAAAAATTAATTGATAGATCAAGTAAGGCTGTGTTAATTGACAAAAAAAAAACAAAAAAGGAGGAATTGTGGACACATATTTAGCTAACGGTCACAAGAGCATTCCAGACGCCTTTAGAAGGCCTTGAACAGAATAAACAAGAAGACCAAAAAAAGAAAGATGCCAATTAGAAGAACACAGGTGCGCATTCCACGATAAAGGGAACTTGGCACAAAGAACCTCAGTTCGGCAGTTTATCTTGACCAATTAGACTGAGACAAGTTTTGCATGTTTTAGTTGATATAACCAATTATGTCCTATGTTTATGCGCGTGTACAGAGTTAGTATAACCAATTACATCTTATGTTTATACGCATGTACAGTGTCGATATAACCAATCATATTTTATGCTTGTGCACGTGGACACTACGTGCTCGCATGCAGCAACCAATCAAAGCTTTTAAGGAACTTAGAGAATTGTATAAGAATGATCAGCTATGCTCAATAAACTGGCGACTTTGATCATCATATTGGTGTCCTGTCGTCCATCCCCGTATGGAATTTCGCAACAGAGGGTTTATAGGATCCAAGGGAAAATAGTTGGTCAGTCACCAGGCTAGCAGTTGGTAGCACCCAGCCTGCCTACCTGGGAAGTCTGCAACAATTTTAGTTGTCATGGTGCTGCTTATTCTAAAATCGTAATTACTGCTGTTTTTAAAACAACTGTAAGTTTGTCTATTAATTTATAACATATATAACACTAGAAGACAGCATGCACAGTTTCAAACAAGATGGCTTAATATTTTATGTTTACTTAGGTTTAAGTTTTGAGAGTTTAAAAATTTAGTTATAAACAAGCACTTGAGCCATTCAGCTTTGTCAAAAAAAACCCACCAAAAAACCCAACACAAACCACCCACAGCACAGGAAGTAGGCAGATCTTTGTTAAAGAACAGGACTTTATATCTTACGATAGTAATCAACTGGTAAAATAAAATCTATTTCCAGGTTTGTATTAAACAGTCATATCAAAACAACCATGAAAGTTGTTTGGGTTTTTTTTGAAATATTGCACCACCAAGATGAAATTTTTATCCATTACCTAGTGAGTTATATTGCACATGGATAACCAGGTTTATCCATGTTTTTGAAAAAAATACAATACAAAGGCAAGATAATTCAACATACTCCAACTGGAGCAAACTTGGGAATATAGAGTAACATATTTGACCAATTTGTATATTTGCATAAGCTGCCTCCTTACAGCCCTGGCAGATTTATCAGCGAAGTTTTGTTTCACAGCCTACTGGCAGATACTAATGCAATGCTAAAAAAAGGTCTGCAAGATCAGTAGGAACATTCGAAGAAAAGAGTTTCAACAGCAATATCTACAAAGTATAGGAAAGTTATACAACAGACAACTGTTCTGAATTCAAATAGCTTGTCAGTCCCCCTTTCTCCCTCCCCCACACTGTATCAACCCCCACCCCCCCCCCCCCCAAATCCCAACTCTGTTCCATCAGGAAACTTTTGGCCATCAAAACTGATTTATCATACCAATAAAATTTACTTTATTTAAAACTGTGCATACAGTACACTCCTGCCAGAAACTTACTTTAACTTCCAGATACCAAGACAAAGTAAAAACCATGGTTGCCTTAATGCACAAGAGGGCCAAAAAAGTATATAAAAATTAAAAGCTATTTGCACCTTGACACCTTGCATTTGTGGTCAGCATTACAAATTTGCAAACCAGGAGCAGCTACCATTTGCAAATACTTAGTTTAATATGCAAGAGACCCTTTCAGTGATCTGAAACCAGTTCCAGATGAGGAATTACTGCAATAAAAAAAATAATCTGTGCATTTGTTATATTGTACAAGTGCAATATTTAACAATTTCAAAATAAAAGGGTAATGAAAGTGAGTACACAGATTTATTCAGTACATCAGAACCAATTCTTAAAAGGCTAAAAAAACCCCAAACAGAAAACAACTTAAGTAGGATTTGCAGCTGGTCCCTCATGTTGACATCTCAATCTTAGGGGTTTAAACCCAAAGCTTTATTTAAGAGAAATCTTCCACTTTGAGATACAGTAATACAACCTTGCATTACAGGGACCACGTGTGACACTTGATAAAGAACTGAAGTTGTAGCTTGTACCTACATACTAGGCAGACCACACCATTGCCCAGTTCAGAATGCAGTTACAGCAAATCCAGGGCTTAAGCAGCTTTAAGTTTCTTCAAATTCTGTGCTGTGCATATTCATAACACGAATTTCTGAACTGAAGCCACAGTTGGCCTGGATTAGACTGTTCTTATAGCTGTAGCTAGCAGTTTTCAGCTAGTCATTGGCAAGAACCCTCATTCATTTTAAGAGTCCAGGTTTCACTGTTCATAGTAATGCCTTGATTTCCAGTCTCTAACTGGGAGAACAATCTTCGAAAGTAAGTCATGAAGTTTATTTTGAAGAGAACACTCATTCTTGAATGCAAAACTAAGTGTTTTCTGACATACAGTTTATTGTTTAATGTTTACATCTATTAGTGCTAGATGAAAATGGAACTGTGGATAATTACATCCAGTTTACAAGAGATTAAATGGTTTTTTGCAAGTACTAGCTGTGATTAACATTTAAGGTTCAATTTTCTTCCTGAAACATTACAAAAACCATAAATGCAGAAGGATTTATGTCATTGGTAATAGCAATCTACTGTTGAAAACTTTTTGAATATCAGCAGTCAAGTTCTCATGATCAGTTTTAAATGTTCAACTGAAAAGTTGTACTATTAATGTCACAATTTAAATAGAGTTCACTATAAAGGTGGCTTGGGAAAACCTAAACCTATATATGTAGTTTCAACTGCAAAGTGAATTCTATATAATATACACTAAGTTAGCATACAATATAAATAGCTATATCAAAGTATTAACATATATTTTAAAAACCTGTAAATTTTAGATTCTGGAATAGCACACAAGAGCCCTTAGAGCTGTGCTCTTAACTACATGCGCACATTTATAAGGAACAGGATTCTCAGCCTGCAGTAGCAGTGGTGAGCTGCTGTGCTGCTACCACACTAAGGTATAAGCTAGCAAATCTGCACAGATCAGGAACCTGCTGACAGTTCTTCACGAAGCAACATTTTGTTTCAGCCCACAGGGTGCCAAGTCTTCTCAGCATTAAGTCTCTCACCACTGTTGTGGCCTCAATTGTTCTACTTACAGCCCACAGAATTTCACCCTTAGTGCATTACAGAGCACCTACATGCATTTCCACCTGGTTGGATTTGCATGCATTTAATCAAATTTATCCATTATTAAAAGTAGTATGTTATAATGCATTAAACTTCTTTATCATTTACTGTCAAGTAAGGGGAAGGAAACACAGCAGTTTTAACACATTACTGTTAGATGTTGACAATTCTGATCAACTGAGGCACAATTGTAGATGGTGACCAACAAGTCATACTTAGGTCATTGAACTAGTAAGTGTACATTTACTTACAGTGCATCAGATGTATGCATTACCAAAGTGAAAAAACCAAGAAGGTCCATGTAACTTAAATGTTACATGAAGTCTAATGTGCAATCAATGTAAAGTGTTATGAACACTGCCCCAAGGGCATGTGACTTCCTATACCTGTATTATGCTATTGGACAGCAGACAATCAGAATTCACTCCAGCTTCAAAATAATATACATAACTGCCCATAATCATTCCAATCCCTCTGCAAATTGCATTCTGTGGCTAGTTTTTTCAGTGCCTTAATTTAACTTGATTATAACTGGAAGCATCTGACTATGATTTAGGCATGCTTGTTACTATAAAAGAAACAAGCCCCTCTTCAAAATTATTGTGCAAGTATTTTAATAAGATTTGCACACATCTCAAAGAATTCTATTGTATGACTCCCTGGTCTTGGAGTTAAGTCAGCTTTAGAAGAGTCAAGCGAAGAGGTCACTGATGGGGTAAGGGATATATCTGCAGATTTTCCTTGTGCATCAGCATCTGAATCTTTTTGACAGGATCTACAGTTGCTCACAGAGCCTGATCTCCGTGGAGTTGCAGCCCCAGATTTTGCTTCAGTAATTTCATCTGGGGGGCAAGTGGAAAGAGGAGGAAAATTAGTTATCTGTATCAAATCAGTCATAGGAACAGCAAACATCTTCCCTTTCTCACACTTCTAATCTTGTTTTTTAAATCTTAATACATAAACAGCTTTTGCAAATGGTATATTGTTGATACAAAATAAAAGCTTATACATATAGCAACACAGAATCAAATGTCCTTATGCAAATTATTCTTGTGCTCTGAACTGTGCTCCAGGACTATCTGATTTAGTTTAGACCAGCACTCACTATATTTTTCATTAACTAGTTTCAGCAGCTAATAGTTCAATTGATTTAGTTTAAACTTAAAACAGAAACAGGATAGCGTCATAAGGTTAAGTCAAATAACAGTTCAAACATTTTGTAGATGCTTTTTGCTAGTATTAACTTTATTTTTATTATATTTGTTTTCTTTCTATTTGGTTATTTATACTTTGTTATTTGTATTTTTATTATAATTCATTGATGCATTAATTGCTAGCGCCTACATTAATTTATCCTTCATTTTTGGAAGTTTTTCCCCTTAATATGCATTTGGGCTACAGCAGTTTAAGTTTACTTCCAAGATGGAAGTACCTTCAGTATGAGGAGGAAATAATGTTCTGCTGAAGTATCTCTATTCTTACTTTAAATACTCAACATTAGTTTTGACTCACACCTGGCACCAGAAAAAGTTATTTCCAGGAGAAATTAGTGAACGCAGGAAAGATTGCCTTTTCACATTCAAAGCTACTTTAAACTACAGTTTGACAAGAGGAATAGAGAACAGTTAGCTGTGGCAGAGGGAAAGTCAAGTCAGCTTCACTATTGGAAGAGAGATGCCAAACCCATGCCCTTGGGTTTGGGTTTTCCTCAAGGAGTTGAGGCAAGGACTGCAGCAGGCTGCCCCCCCCCCCCCCCCCCCAGCTGCATGGCTCGAAGCAGTCATCTCCCCTCCAGCAGGGATGTCATTTGTCCTATACTGCAGTATTTATCTCCTGTATCAAATACTAGTGGATCTAAGCAAGCACTTGTATTGTCAGAAGGGACAAGGCAAGAACTGCAGTGCCAAGTCAGATCAGGTTAAACTGTCATGAGTCACAGCCTTAGCCATCATATACTGTAATCCAGCCATATTCCAGTAAATCCTTTTTCCATGCCACATGTTTTCCTAGGCATGTCATATACACCATTGGACGTAGGTAATTCTGCTTTAGTCGACTATGCCCTTAAACAAGCATTATGACCAGTCTACATTAGCTCCTCCATTTTCAGGAAGATATCTGACTTAGGAGTTTGTGCTGGTTTTGGCTGGGATAGAGTTCATTTTCTTCATAGTAGCTGGTATGGGGCTACGTTTTGGATTTGTGATGAAAACAGTGTTGATAATGCCGAGGTGTTTTAGTGCTGAGCAGTACTTACACAGCAACAAGACCTTTTCTGCTTCTCACACTGCTCCACAAGCAAGTAGGCTGGGGGTGCACAAGAAGTTGGGAGGGGACACAGCTGGGACAGCTGACCCCAACTGACCAAAGGGATATTCCAGACCATGTGATGTCATACTCAGCAGTAAAAAGCTGGGGGAAGAAGGAAGGGAGGACATTCGGAGTTATTGCATTTTGTCTTCCCAAGTAACTGTTACATGTGATGGAGCCCTGCTTTCCTGGAGATGGCTGAACACCTGCCTACTGATGGGAAGTAGTGAATTAATTCCTTATTTTGCTTTGCTTGCATGCACGGCTTTTGCTTTACCTATTAAACTGTCTTTATCTCAACCTATGAATTTTCTCACTTTTACCCTTCTGATTCTCTCCCCCATCCCACTGGGGGAGAGTGAGCAAGCAGCTGTGTGGTGCCTAGTTGCCAGCTGGAGTTAAACCACAACAGTTACATGCTGTGTTACTGTCACTATAAAATAGATTTTTCTACAGGTTAGTCCAACTGCTTTCAAGACTTCATTTACTGCAAGCATACAATTCCCATCTCAAATTTTGTCTACTACTAGCATTGGTGGGTTGGACCTGGCTGGCAGCTAAGCCCCCAGCCAGCCCCTCATTCACTCCACCCTATCTCAGTGCAATGGAGGAAGAGAATTGGAAGGACAAAAAAGTGTTACAAATATTGTGATAAGTTAAAATTTTATATAAGCTGGGTTTGATCAAAAGGTAAAGATTGTAGAACATAGGAGTTTGAAGCTCACAATATAGTCATCGAAACTTAGGAACATACAAAATGTGCTGTATACAATCATAAAAGAATAAGTATTGTCTAAAATTAGTTAACCGTAGAAACTTCCACCGATTTGTTAGTTTGTAGTGTTTTGTCCTAAGAAACTAAGAGAGAGATCGTTATGGATGGACCTTAGTTCTGTTGCTTAGAAACCCCACTCTGATCAAGATTCCAGTTAGTGGAATTAAGTAAGATTAACCAATGAATGTTTTAGTATAAGAATATTGATAAGGTGGTGTGACTGAGGGCCAATCACTAGAAACGTTAAATTCAAGAATTAACATTGAATGTACTTTTATGTAAATCTAATACATGATGGCGAAAATCGTACTGCGCAGAATCACATAAGAGAGGTCAACTGTCGGACAAAGTGAGGAAGACTATGGAAGACCACCAGAGGGCTTCTGAAGACCACCAGAGACTTCACCACGCCTGCGTAAAGGGACATTTACATATGCTAATGATTTATCGGACAGTTGATGATTATGTATGACATTTCCCAGAAATTTAGTGAATATGTATAACAGGTGTGCATTTGACCTGCATGATTAAACCAGACAGGTGCACACACTAGGTGGAGTGATCCCCTGTGTGCCCAGCGCTGCAATAAAGGAGTGCCTGCTTCTTAACTTCTCATTGCTGTTAAGGAGTTTTATTCCGGATTTCGGCAACAAAAGCAAGAAAAAACTCATAGGTCAAGATAAATACAGCTTAATAAGAGGAAGGAGAAAAATAAAATAAAATTTAAAAAAAGTGATGCAAAGGCAACCACTCACCACCTCCTACAAGCAGACTAATGCCCAGCCAGTCTCTGAACAATGGCTACCTTCCCCAAACACCCATCCCCTCAGTTTTTTTGCTAAGCATGACATCATATGGCATGGAATATCCCTTTGGTCAATCTGGGTCATCTGTTCAGGTTGTGTCCCCTCCGAACTTCTTGTTCACCCTCGGCCTAGTCATTGCGTGCAGCACAGTGGGGAAAGAGAAAGACTAGATACTATGCAAGTACTGCTCAGCAATAGTCAGAACACTGGTGTGTTATCAACACTGTTTTAGTCACAGATAGAAAACACAGCACCATACAGGCTGCTATGAAGAAAATTAGCTCCATCTCAGCCAGATCAAGTACAGCAATGTACAGCCCAAGTCAAATTCACATGCCTAGATGCCAAGCTTTATCTTCACTAGGAAAATATGTTCACATGCTTACTTCAGATCTAAATTAATGTTTAGATTTGGGGGTGAGGCCCCAAAGGCAGTTTAGGTTGATCCAAATCTCTCACCTCCCACAATCCTTCCCCTTTTGCACCAGTGGTATTGTTGCCTCAAGCCTTCAAAAGACTGATTAACAAATAAGAAGGCAGTGATAGCTTAAAGAAAAAAACCCTAAGACATGAGAAGTGTGATATGCTTGCTATTCAAGGACTGTTTAGATTATGTGTACTCAAGGTAAAGCTTATCTAGTTTAAGATTCTGCTTACAATAGAGGATGCTTAAGGAGTGTTTGGATAAAAGTCAAGACACCAGATAACGGACATTTCAGAGTCACAGACTTGCTAATTAAGGACATACATCCTCCTTGGGCACTGAGAAACAAGGGGGTGGAGAGAGAAACAGAGACCCTGGTGTCCTCAGGTGACGCATGACCATAAAAGGACAAAAGGAGTAGGGGTATTCTTCCTCAAACAACCACCGAAGACCACCAGAGACCCCCGTGCAGGCGTAGAACACTCTGGGATGCTCAAGAGAACACCACGTCATGCTTGCTCAACATAATGAATAGTTAGGTGGAACATATGTATTAGATAGGTGTGGTGTTTTAACTGTAGTGTATAAGTATGGACTGAAAACCTCAGTAGGGGTTCTCTATTTGTGGAAATCTTCCACCTTGCACCCTGTGCAGAACAAAGAATAAAGCAATGTCTCCTCTCTAAACATACTTTGTGTGTTTTGGAAGTTACTTTCTGATCAGGTAACAGTATTAGTGCTGGTGCAGACACAAAATGGAGCAGTTCAAGAGTTGATATAGCTAAAAAGCGATTAAGGGATGAAGCAGCTAACCATCTGGTCGCAGGAACACTAGACCAGGAAGGAATAAAGAAACACTAATTCAGATCTAGCTTGGCTTAAACTAATAAAGGACAACACTTACTTCACTTGTAAACAAGTAAATTAAGACATGTTTGTATTTAGTATTATTTCCCTTACAATTCCATTAGCTTATGCAAGTCTTCACATACCATCAATGCTACGGAAGTCCAGTAAGTACGTCCTGCTGTCCACCTGATACAACTGTAGACTCATTTTGGAATATGCACTTGTCACTGGATTCTTCCTTCGAACACGCAGATAGTATGGATTTACAACCTAGTACAAAAGAGATTTGAGTTAGTAACTGGAACTGCTTGAGAAGCACTGCATATTGTTTTTCTTATTTCAACTCGCTGGTATTATCAAGTGATTTCAGGCTTGCCTGCCAGAGCATTAATTTTTTTTTCCAACAAAAAACAACCAAACAAAAGAACCCCACTCAACACATTCCCACAGCCCCAGTAGAAAGGTTAAACACATTAGCAAGATTTTTCCTGTCAGCATAAATAAGTCTCCCCCAAAACCCTTCCTGCACAGCAGGCACAAGCAGTCAGCACACGCACATGAGATTATTTTCCAGCACAGGAGAATGTAGTTTCTGACTTCTAGGCTATGTAATTACACAGCTCAAACAAAAAATTACTGTTGTCTGCTGTAAAAATCCTTTATTATTTTACCTTCCATTCATAGTCCAGTTCTTTAATTGCTCGGCAAACTTCAGCCATGATATCATTAGGTCGACTCTGACTCCGTATTCCCAAGTGCCACTTAGCTCTTCTTACACCTTGGTGTTTTGACTTCTGTGGATTCAGCTCATCAAGAGTATGGCGGGGACGTGGTGCTTCAGCTACTAAGAATGGCACTCTTTCAGGATGAGGGCGAGACAGATTGTGATCATCAAGAAAAGAATCCGGTGGGCTTGTAGCCAAGTAGAAGTCTTTGGCCTCATTCATTATTCTTCTATTATCTATAATGAGGTGATAAGCAACCACTAAAGGGTCCTGATGATTTTGGCTGTATAGACAACTTAGCACTTCCTCTTCAGTGCATTCAAACTTCTCACACACTTCTTTTAAGGCTTCATCATCAATCATAGTAGAACTATATGATGGGTCTTCAGGAAACAAGTATTTGGGAAGGTCCTGCTTAAACCATTCATGTTCCCTAGATTAAAAAAAAAAAAAAAAGGTCTGAATATATATATGAAGCAAGCCTTTCAAGTATTAAATTATTTAAATAATAAAATTATTTTTAGTCTGTACAAAACCCCCAGTTGTCAGTCCAAGTCCCCTTCTGTGCGGCACAACAGCACATAATGTTAAGTAATCACCTCCTTCACAAGATTTTGCTAGAAATTTTGCAGGAGACTGAAAAAATCCTCTTTCCTGTAAGGGTTTCAACTACCTTGATCTCCAAAAAGATCTTCATATAACTCAACCAGCTTTTTATATAAATGGTTGTGGGATGCTTTTGTTTGTTTTTACTGCCACTATCTTAGTTTTGAGATATTTTCAACTCTTCCCATTCACTCCCCACCAGGGGGTGATGTATTTAAGCCACCTTAAGGTCTTGTGAAACAGGATACCCTCTGTATAAACAATGCAAGTCTTGCTAACAACTGTGCCCCTGAATAAGAACTAAAAGACTGATAAGAAGGGAACATCCTACCCCAGGAGGCACCGACCGATAAAGTTGAATAATTGCTAATAGGCATGAAGTCAGCAACATCTTCGGTAACTGGGGGACAGGTAAAGGCGGCAGGGGGAGATCAGACCACCGACTCAATTCAAGACCAAAATACTTACCCCCCCACTCTCCTTGAGCATGCGCTGTAGAATAAAAGAACACTGTACCTTTAATTCGAAGCAGGGAAACTTTAGCCCAATAGAAACTGTGGTAGATAAGTGACTACCAGTAATAGTTTTGGGGAAGAACTTTGGAAATTGAATATGTATAACTAAACTGTATAAATTGCTTGCCCATTTAGGTATGAGGTGTGCTAGCTTTGTGGATTACCACCTAGCCCCCATCTTTGCGCAAACATGAATTGGAATAAAATACCTCTGCTCTGTGTGTATATTGGCATTTCGCACACCAGGTAAACAACCCCACTTGTGGGACAACAGGGAAAGTGAGCGAGCAGCTGTGTGGTGCTTGGTTGCTGGCTGGAGTTAAACCATGACAGCTACCCACTGGAGTTGTCCCTCCCCAAGTACATACATAACAAATTGAAATCTTGATACTGAATAGTTTCTTTGGTAGATATTTGGACAAAGATTTTTGAACATTAAAGTCACATGCTCCCCACCCCCAACAAGCTGCCTATAATTTTTTTCCTTCAGAAATCCCCCTGCTGTCTCTTCAAGACTTAAAGAGTTGAGGGAAGGCTATGGAAGAGTCCATCTGTACCTCTTTACTATTGTATCCATGGGCTAGTATTCATAAGAGGGAAAAGGAAATATACAGAAGGAACCAAATACTTAAGCTGCCCAATCATACAGAAAAAAAATAAATTGTTTTTTGTGCCTAGAGTAAGCTGCTTAACTAGCCAAAAGAGATGGCATGACACTAGTTTTAAAAGTATCCTAGTCTATAGCATAAAGTCTTTCTACAGATTTAAGAGCTGTTATATGGCTCAAGCTCTAGTCAGTATGAGCCTGAGAACGTGCCTCAGCACAAATACATCGAGCAAAACGCACTTTCATCATAAGCAAGTAGTTAATTTGGAAGTAGAAAAAGCTTTTCCTATACAACTACAAAGCACAGCTCTAGCTGAATAACTGAGTCAAGAGGAGTATTTTGTTACTATTCATTGCAGTGGGCCTCTTCCCTTGCACGCACACACCCCCACCCCCCAAAAATTAAGGTATTCAATTAAACTCAAGAGTTTGTCCTTTAAACTGAGATGACATCTCTCACGGCTAACAATACAAAATTGTTTAGGATTCAAAATCCATCCATGCTCTGTAGTCAATGTTTTTCAACATCTTTTTCACATCACTTCTCTTCCAGACTTATTTAACATGACTTAGATGAGTAGATAGGAACTTAGCTTAAGTTTTACAATGTTTAGTTCTCACAATGCTTTGATTTCTGCAAAGAAGTACTTCCCATTGTAATAAAGTAGCAAGGGATGTGTGTACCACATTTTGTTCTACTGAAAGAACATGAACATTGCCAACTTCCTAACTTCCAACCCTAAAAGAGGAAGCATTTTCACTAAGGTAGTATTTCAGAGCTCTTTCCTTAGAGCTTCTTACAAAGGAAACAGGAAAACCTAACTAAGCTACTGCATGAAAGACAGTTTTATCAGCTACCTTTTTTTTTTTTTTTATTCTACCCATTGTGCACTTGTCAAAGCAGTCACCCTCTCCAGAATCCTATTTTGAAATCTGGAGCCCATGATGGCTATCTGTAGCTACAAGCTTTAACTTATCAGTATTCTATGTAGTAATTGTCACTCACACACAGGTTCATGCCAGAGTTTTGAAGCTAAAATAGAAAGTGCCATCTTATACATGGAATATTCAGCCTTAACTGATTTTTTAGAGTCTGCAGAAATATGAATAAAACCAGTAGTTATCAGGTTAGAGAGTCATAACTTCCCCTCAGACATTTACAGTACAGAATAGCAGTTCTTAACAACAAAGAATTTTCTTGCCCAGAGAAGTCAATACAGTGCAGTTTTTGCAAACCATTCTGCACGTAAACAGGTTTGCTTTAGCAGTCTTAAATCTGGAGTTTCTCAGAATTTCTATATATAACATATATATTTGTTTTACTGCGACCTCCAATAGATACTTCACTGGCCACTTGAGGCCAGAGCCAGAGCTAAAGCCAAACAACCAGAAGTTGAATTTTTCATCTCAGACTATAAAACAGGGACAAGCTATACGAATGATTTCTTTGTTCTGCATATTTTCACTGAGATTACCATTCCAGCATCCTGTGATCAGAAATCAGTTAATGTTTTACCTAATGCTTCTGATTGTTGCTCTCTTCATTGGATCTACTTGCAGCATGTGTTTCAGAAGACTAATTACAGATGGATTCAGGTACTGAGGAGTATAAAAGATACCATCACATATCTTCTTAAAAAGGGTTGGCACGTGATCATCATCAAATGGAAGTGTTCCACATAACAAAGCATAGAGAATAACCCCACTGCTCCAAATATCTACTTCTGGACCTGCATATAATCTGGGAAAAAGTTTACTATTAGTGATTTGTGCTTAGTACATTTAAATAGAATTTTTTTCTACTGTCTTACAATGTATCACATTAATTAAGAGTGTGCGAAATTGGGACAACTAATCTGCAATTACTATACCATTTCGGTGCTATGCCTCCCTTGAACTCTAGTGTCCTTCCCCTTCAAATATGTAATAAAAGCTAGGGCACAAGTACTTAGTTTTCTTCTCCATTGTATAAAAATAATCCACAGATACAGTTTAAGACAATGGTAAACTGAAAGAAACTTGCACCTACTACCAAGAAAGCCCATGTTATACATGGTTATCACTGAGTGGAATCTATGCAGTCATCTAGCCTCCAAATCTTGGAGGCTGAGAAGTTTGAGTCCATATAGCAGAACTTGTCACATCTTCTATGCTACTGCCTGAATAAAACATACATTTGGCCTCCAATCAGCAAGAGATATTAGGGTGGGTAGCTGAAAGCAGCAGATTTGACAATCACCAAGTGGGGGGGGGGGGGAAGGAAAGTTACCTTCAGACTGAATATCTATTCTGCAGCAGATATTTCACTGCTGCTCAACTTCACAGTAAACTTTCCCCATATTTCTATCTGTACCTCTACTTCCAAGATCTTAGCTGTGAGAGTTTTAAACCAATTCAAGCACACTCTACACACTGGATTTGGGACATTAGACATCACCTCCACATTACAGGAACTATTCAAAGCTAGTTCATTGAAGCCTTAAATACTTATGAAAAATTATCAAGGCAATTAAGAGTTCAGCCCACAGTTTCTCAGCATCAAGCTTGTCAATTGCACTAGTTTTGTAGCCTTTAGAATTAAGCAGCAAAATGACTGAAGCACATGCACACATGCATCCAATAGAAAAGAAACTACCTTCCTGAAATTACTTCTGGTGCAGCATAGTTAGGGGAACCACAGCTTGTTCTTAAAAATTCTCCATCTGACATCATATTTGATAGACCTGAAAGTGTATGAGAGTAACTACTAAAGATTCAGAGAGCAAAATGATTCCACACTGCATATACCACCTAGAACAAATCACTAGTAAGTCAAATTAGAAAGTTAACTAATTTATCTCAATAAGGAAGCAACATTGTTTGGAATTATTGAAATTTTTATATGAGAATGCCACATGATCCTGCATTTGGTTTACCAGAAATTTGAGTAACATCAATCCATTATTGCACACAACCTAGGAATGTTTGAAAACATATTCATTCCAAGACAAAAACCAGTCCATTTTAGATGACACAGGCATGATAGAGAACAAAGTTGCTCTAAGGGAGAGAGCAGCATAACAAGAAAGTGTCTTAAAACCCACATTTGCTTCTAAATGCCAAAGTAGAAAATGCTACCACAGAATTGCCTAAAATTCTGTAAGAGGTTATACAGAGTAAGGGAACTGAGGAGTATACACAGCTTCACCACAATTTAGACACTTACACTGCTTTAACTGGTTCCTGAATCACTGCAGTTTAGTATAGCTTGATTTTTAGATCCTGTTAGTGATTAAAATGTACTTTAGAACTAGGCCATCTTCATTCACCAGCCCTCAGCATACCCTATGACCAGTAAAGAATTACCACTTCTAGAATAGCTGTGGAAAATATCTTCTGGTTTCCTCAGTGGAGGCTGCATAATCAAGACTACTACAGGCCAGAGAACTTGGTTGCAGAGAAGGAATTATGCCCCTTTGTGTGTGTGTGGGGGGGGGGGGGGGGGGGGGGAATATGAAAGAACACAGCTTGGTTAGCTTTCATACTCTAATATACAAAAGCTTTTATTAAGTTCTTAATAAGCTTGTCACAATTAAGTGCTTTTAATTACATTTTTTCAATCACATTTAGAGTTTTAAAAGTGAATTTAGAGTAGTCGTAGGAGTAGTGTATTTTAATAGAGCAATGTGGTTCTTAAATATGATGAACTGTCCTTGCGCTATACTTCCAAGAGAGCTAAGCATCTGCATTTTATAGATGGAGAAACAGGCAATAAGAGTCAATTTTGAAGTGGCAAGGTGGGGAACTAAGTCTATTTAGCATTTCAGAGAAAATATTAAGCAAGACCAAACAAGGCAGTTCACAATTTCACCCAGTCACAGAAAATACCTGACTTGAAGAAAAAGCTTTAGAGGAAAAATTCTACACACATGCACACATTTTGGTTTACATTCATACTAATCGGGTTTTCTTGTATTATGTCCTACCACCAGGATATTCAAATATACACATTTTAATAAATATTTCCCATAGTAATTAACAGGATCTAAATAACACCAGAAACGTGATCAGATATAAAATAGCAATGCTTACCAAAGTCAGCTATCTTGGCATTCATGTGTGCATCAAGCAGCACATTTTCAGGCTTCAGATCTCTATGTACTACCATATGCCTGTGACAGTAATCCACACCAGAAAGGATTTGCTGGAACAGACATCTACTTTCCTTCTCATCAAGCTAAGACAAACAAAGGTTTTAAACAATTTTGAGACAGTGGAAGATAACTTTGTTTTCCTCTATATGAATTAAAGGAAATTTTCCCCATGACCTAAAGTTATCACTCATAGTTTTGTTACTTTATACAGCAGATGATCAGAACTTGTAGCAGAAAGGTTCATAACTTACATAATTTTGTTTGTACTACAGCTCTAAAATGACTAAATCAAAACAATATCCACCAATTCAAGAGTCAGTGAATCTTCTCAATCATGCTTTTGAAATTGGTAAAGCAGATGTTATATACTCAGTAATTAGAAATATTAGCACCAAAACATTAACTTTGTCTAATTAGAATATCAATGAACTTTGATATTTAAGCACAGTTGTCCTGGTTTCAGCTGGGATAGAGTTAACTGTCTTCCTAGTAGCTGGTACAGTGCTATGTTTTGAGTTCAGTATGCCACGAACATTGATAACACTGATGTTTTCAGTTGTTGCTAAGTAGCGTTTAGACTAAAGTCAAGGATTTTTCAGCTTCTCATGCCCAGCCAGCGAGAAAGCTGGAGGAGCACAAGAAGTTGGCACAGGACACAGCCAGGGCAGCTGACCCAAACTGGCCAATGGTGTATTCCATACCATGTGACGTCCCATCTAGTATAGGAACTGGGAAGTGGGGGCAGGGAATGGTGGCTGGGGGAATAGCTGGGTGTTGGTGGGCGGGTGGCGAGTAATTGCCCTGTGCAGCATTTGTACATTCCAATCCTTTTATTACTACTGTTGTCACTTTATTAGTGTTATCATTATCATTATTAGTTTCTTCTTTTCAGTTCTATTAAACTGTTCTTATCTCAACCCAGGAGTTTTACTTCTTTTTCCCCGATTTTCTCCCCCATCCCACTGCATGGGCGGGGAGTGAGTCAGCGGCTGCATGGTGCTTAGTTGCTGGCTGGGGTTAAACCACGACAACAGTGTAAGATTCAAGTTGACAAAAGCTGATGACACTCAGTACAGAAGTGATAAATTTTAGATGCTACTTATGCTCCTATTAACAGCTAGCCCCAAACAGCAGACTTAGCTGGGCATTTCCTATAAACACACCCTAATCCATGTCAAAGTTTGCTCAGTTTAACAACTAGCTAAAATTATCCTGGCTATCTAGATGGTTTGTCAAAAGCGACTTTAGGACTTTCACAGAAACCATTCTATTAGTAGGAGAGGATAACAAGGGCATGATGATAGCTTTCCAATAATAGGTTATACTTAAGAAATAGTTTTCAGCTACTCCAACTGGATACATATCCATCCAGTTTGTACACAGTAATTGTAAATTAACATATCAGTATCATTTATTTTTCAGTAGAGTGGAAAAATGCTACAAAGTCATACATAAAGATCTGAAATGAGTTAACACATAACCATTTTTAGTTTCAAAACAAGATGTAGTCATAAAGTATATTTTAATTGCTAACCGCAAAATAAATGCTGAATACATAAAAAACAAACCTTCATTTAACAGGAATGTTGCAAAAGCAATAACAGAATGCAAGTCATTGATTTGTAGAGTTAGACTACTTCTTACCCTTCCATTTTTACAGATATAATCAAACAGTTCTCCTCCTGAAACATATTCCATCACCATGAAAATGTCAGTTGGTGTACTGATGACCTGGTACCTGATAAGAGAAGGTATCTGTTAGTCTATGCACTCAGTAAAAGAAGCTAGTTACATTTAGTTAAAACCAAATGTGTACAAAGAGTCAGATAAAAGTATACTTTAAAAAAAAATTATCAGCCAATTTACAGCTACTGGAATGATATTTTTCAGAAGCTATTTCCTCTCATTTCACTATGTGATGCCATCATTGCCAAGACCAGCAGGGAATTTGTATTTCCTACCAGGAAAAATCAGTCTTCATACTTTCAGAGGACTATTCTTAGTCCAAATGATTTCTATGAAGCCATTTACATTGCTGCCTCACAGACATCTTAGTGCAGTGAGGAAGGAATTCAAAAGGGCTTTGCTAGTGCCTCAAAAGCATACACCTTTCTTTCAACCTTAACAGGCAAAAAACCCTGCCTTGCCATAAATACAAAGAAAGTGTACTTCAAGACTTGAAAAAATATTCATGATGATTCAGCGCAATTATCTTTTACAGAGACACCTACATTTTTCATTAGTATTTAAGAGTATTGACACCCTGGTTATTATATTTTTATCATTTTACTTTAAGTTTGAAAAAAGCTTTGAGGTTTTGAAATAGCTAGGTTATGGCCAAACTCCCTACTTAAGAGATTGATGTTTTCTATGTATCCTCATCTAAATGTTTAATTTTTTTCCCCTTACAGCAGTCAGAAGTGATCGATTTTTAGTGTAACAAGAAAATGCACACTGATAAACCTTCAGTCAAAATTCAGATACTATATTGAGAAGACAGGAGGTAGTGATTGGATGAAAATGAATGTTTCAAGGTACTACACTTAAGCATACAAATATCCGAATTGTAAAAAAAAAAAATTGAATTCACCCATATACTACAGAACTGAAGTGTTCTTCAAAATGCTGATTCTAAGACAATGGGGAAAAACAGATACTTCAGCTTACTGAGACAAGTTCTTCTTGAACTGCATAGACAGCAATGAGTACAAACTATCCAGGTGAACGTATGTGTGCACATATACATGCGTGTGTGTATTTTAACAGCTTAGTATTATAGTGTAACATTCCAATAACCTGAATACTTTTCTGAGGTAGTTATCAACATGAGATCTTCAAAGTTAATTTTGCATAACATCTTATAGTCCAAGATGCTTTACCTTTACTCATTTTCTCTCAAATACCTTGGTTGAAAGTATGTCATGTACTTAAACATGAACGTTCTGAAGCCATGGCTAAGACACTCTACAGAAATAGTATTTTAATCCAAAAGTTACAGTCCAACCTAATTTCTAACAGCATTACTGTTAATGACCTTTCACATAGTTATGAAATCAATGAGCTCCATGCTTCAGGCAAACATGAGCAACAGTTTATAGCTTAGATCTTCACAGTGATTTTTCCATCCTCTGGATAGTGAGATAGTGAACAATGCCAGGAGATAAACCTCTCAATATCACTGAAAAGAATGAGCCATTCTGCACCTCACATGTTTTCAGCCTCTTGGAAGACTCAGCCATGCTTCTCTATAGTCAGTTCATTTTTCTAGTTATGGAAAAGAAGGTTGTAGAATAGTTACATACTTATAAGTAAGGTTATCAAACCACACAGCATAGATGATCAGAATGCACAGAGAGGCAATTTTATATAGGAAAACAAGATGCATTCTATTGCTAGAGGTCAAAAACCACAAGAGGAAATGCTCCAAAGGTTTTTATTTAAAGCATGGTATAGAAAGAAAGTCTTATTGAGGCAGGCTTGCAACTATATATACTGCTAAAGCATTGTATGAAATTTTTAATAAAGCACAGCAATGTTCCAAATTAGACAATGTCTAATTTGTAATATTCAGCTGAAGTAATGTTCACCTTTATCGCAAATATCTTGAGCTGCTATCTAGCAGTTCCTCAATCCAGCTAATAACACAAGCAGCATGATCCTAAGTTACCAGCAAGTCTATCTACACAACAGTATCAATTATAGCTCAAATGCTATTTACACACAGGCTAATAACCCTTCTGCTTCGGAAATGCAGGCTGACCAACTGAAAAGTTGGGGATCCATCAATTTTTCTATCACCTCCTACATCTTGTCCCTTCTCTCCACATGCAGGAGAGAAAATTCTCCTCATAATTCCCCAAGAAATTGTCACCTGAAACCTGTTAAGCTGACTTAAAAGTTTAGCAGCACCAGAAGTACACATTCCTGTTCCATCCCCGTATCTCAGTTGGTACACTGACACTTCCTATTTTGTTTTGGCTACAGGCACATGCTTTGGACTCATTCATGAATTCTAACTGGCAGCGCTAGCAGTTCTTCAGCCAGACAAATCAGCTCAATAGTCTTCTGAAAACTGACCCACTGAAGAAGCTAGTGTGATGATCTGACACAATCTGATTTCGCTCCAGTATAAGTGCTGTTGCCAAATGAAAGGAATGTATAGGGATGGCAACTGTCAGTGGCAGTGTGGTCTTAAGAAAAGACTCTGCCAATAAAAAACCCCTAAACTCCAACGCCACAATTAACAACGAAAGTCACCCACATTCTAGATGTGCCCTGCTAGATGTGCAGGTTCACTTTATAGGAAAAGTAAAAAAGTCAACAGCGTTTATAATTTATTTCTTCAGACCAGATATAAGGGGTCTACTCTGGGACATATTTAATTGCACTCTGAACTCTGCTGATGAACTATTGATCAAACAGATGTAAATAGGCACATTGTAAATATCACATTTATTTACACAAGTGGTAGCAGCTATATTGAAGAACTCTGAAATATCAGATAACATTTAACAGATTGCACATCTTTCAGAAAAACCTTGCAAAGCACAATCTATATAGGGAAAACATAGGTCACTGACCAACACACCCCTAAAAAAATATTTTGAGTAAAGAAAACACAATAAACTTACTATAGGAATGCCCTTTACAATCTTGTTCTTAACTCAGTTTCTAAACAGAAACAAAGATCAAATATAACCAGAAAAAAGAATATGGAAGCAGCAGCTAAAAAACTGAGATGGATGTTACTATAGGTATCCACCATGCCACTACCTTTATATATCTGCCCAAAAAATTTGCAAGTAAAGATCTAATGGAAGCTCTCTGCCCTGCAGAGATCAGTTTTGTGAAAATGCATTATGGAGTACACTGAAAATGGTTACATACTTGGAAACTGGTTACTTTACTAACAATATACTGCTAATACTATTGCCCTTTAAACATGTTTCAGATCAGTGAGAACAAGAGATTACTGCTTAAATAGATTTTATTATAGCAAGCAAAACTTACAGCTTAATTATATGAGGATGTCTGAAGAGTTTGAGATTCTGAATCTCCCTGCGGATTTTTCCTACAACATCAAGGCTGCGAATCTTCTGTCGATTCAGGATCTTCACTGCAACTTTATGCCCAGTTAACTCATGTTTGCCAACTGCAAGGAACAAGTAAGTATTTAGTCAGAGTTCTCAATTGCTCCATAAAAACATTAATTGGACCATTTCAACTATAGCCAAGAAATACCACAGTTAAGATGTAAACATTCCACATATCCCCATTATCTTTGGGGAGTTTGAAAACCAGATGGTACTCATTTCTTCTGCCCTACCCAACTCCTCCCACAATTCTATCATTAGAAGATGAATTGCATATGTAGGAACAAACCTTAAACCTAACTCTCAGCAGTCTTGCAGCATGACTATGTTTTTGCACTATTGCAAACAAACGAAACATTTTGCATCCCAAAACACTGCCATCCTTTCTAATTAGGGAGACCATTTTCTTTCCCTGTACAAGTCACTCCAAGCTTTTGGCTCACTTGGTAACCCACTCTGACATGCTATCCTACAGCTCTTCTACTTGATCTGCAAGAACGCTCTTACTAAAAACATCACTGCTATCCTTCCCTCAAGAAGCCCGTTTCAGCAATTACTCTGAATTACTGCTAAGAGTATCTGATCATTTACTTGAAAAATAATTATTTATCTGTCTTATGGGGCAGTCTGACCCTATATAAGCTCCACATTCTGTGCAATAAACACCAGGGCTTTATTATATAAGTAGCAAAAGTTATATGAAATGCACAAAAAATCCAATAGTAACTATGAGAAGCAATGCAACCTCTTACATTCCTCAGTTTCTTTCCTACTTCTAGGAGAGTTTCATTTTTCTTTCAACAGGGGAACTTGAAAGGTGCAAAACATTTCCTAGACAGTTACCCCTCTTAAATTCCTTAATTTTGCAGATGCTATTGGAAGTAGCCACAATAGAATTGCTAAGAATATTTTTCTTAAACCCAACATTGGACCACAGATAAGCCACAAAAGGCTAAGTATCTCTTCCACTAGAAGGCTTCGCTACCTGCATGGGTTTCTGCATGCAGTGATTTAACACTACTACTATTGAGACGGGAAACCAAAGAAACCTTAGTACATATAGTAGATATATGAATGTAGATAGGAATTGTTTAATAATTATCTAGCTTATAATGAAGTTAAAGAAGTTTCAATAAGAGGTAGACATAGCCCAAGGGGATGAGAAGTGATGTTTAACGCTTGCATTGTTGAGGCTGGCTGGGACAGGAGATAGTCCCTGATAAGAAGCAGCAGTGGCTCCAAGAACCAGCTAAGACCGACCTTGTGATTTGGACAAATGCCAAGGGACAAATTGAGTCTGCGCAGGGACAGAAGGTTAAGAGTTCACCGTGAAGAAGACATACAGCCTTCATCTTCACGACCACCAGACGACCACCATAAGGAGGCACTGCGCAAGCGCAGTTGAGAGGAGGCTATGGAAATGACTTCCTAGAGCTAATTTTAATATGAAGCGGGGATAGGTAATGCCTATGTATAGGCGTATTGCAAAACTCTATGTATATGTAACACTTGACTGTATAAATTTAAAGTGAACTCCCAAATCAGGCGCACACGACTTTGGTGGGACTACCCCCCGTGCTGCCCAGCGCTGAATGAACATACTTACTTTACAATCTCACTGATTGTGGAGTCTGTTTTCCACACGTCACTATCATAACTACATCACTTTAATCCACCACTCTGAATCCCACCTTCCGAAGAGAAGCCAGATTCCAGGGACACCTACGTGATTCATCCTTGTCCATTTGAATGGACACTGGTGTTACCAATATTTGATAAAAATTAGAATTTAACATTAGTCAGGCTTAGTGAAAAGGGAAAAAGACTGTAGAATAGGAGTTTGAAGCTTGCAATAGTTATAGAAACCTAGGAACATACAAAATGTCCAGTAAGGAATTATAAAAGAATAAGTATTATCTTAGATCAGTTAACCATAGAAATTTAGATAGATTTGTTAGATTGTAGTGTTTTGCTTTAAAGAGCAAAGAGAGAGATCGTTATGGACCTTAGCTTTGTGGTTTACAAACCCTACTTTGATCAAAAGACCAGTTAATGGGATAAGTAAGATTAACCAATGGATGTCATAGTATAAGAATATTGATGAGGTGATGTAACTGGGGACCAATCACTAGAAATGTTAAATTTAAGAATTAACATAGAATGTACTTTTATGTAAGTGGTAAAATTGTACTGCGCAGAATCATATAAGAGAGGTCAACTATCGGACAAGGTGAGGAAGACTATGGAAGACCACCAGAGGGCTTATGAAGACCACCAGAGACTTCACTACGCCTGCGTAAAAGGACATTTACATATGCTAATGATCTTTCGGACAATTGATGATTATGTATGATATTTCCCAGAAATCTAGTGAATATGTATGACAGGTGTGTATTTAACCTGCATGATTAAACCAGACAGGTGCACACACTAGGTGGAGTGATCCCCTGTGTGCCCAGCGCTGCAATAAAGGAGTGCCTGCTTCTTAACTTCTCATTGCAGTTAAGAAGTTTCATTCCGGATTTCGGCAACAGTTTTGGCGACCCAGGTGGGACCTTGCGAGTGAGACTGGACGAGATCGAGTGTTGATCGAGCTCCGGCCGGCACCGAGGGATTCTCGGGGAGAACCATTGCTCTCGACTCATAAAGCTCCTCGCAACGTTCCCTGGAAAAAAGGGTAAGGCACTTCTTCTTTGAAACTTGTTTGGATAGCCTGCCCGTAAGGCGCGGCGAAAGCTTCGCAGGGTTGGGGCTGAGAGGATACCCGTTTGTGTAGAAGCCTAGGTGTCTGCCCGTAAGTCATAAGCGAAAGCTATTGCAGGGTTGGACAATTTTGGGAAACAAGGGAACCTATATGCTATAGAGTTCTCAAAGGTAGTGCCTCCAACTGAGGTTGGAAGTTTTAAAGTGTGAAGTATATTTTGTTGGTTAATAATCTTGCCAGGGGATATTGGTTATGACTCTTGCCTAGGGAACTCGGCTCTGTCCGTGCCCTAGACAAGTAGGTGGACTCCATTACCTGGCAACAATTGTTATTTGTATTCATTTGATACCTGGTATTTGATGCATGCATTCGGTATTTGAAACTTCGTATCTGATACTTGGCATTTGATATTTGGGTCAGTATTTGATATTAGACATATTCAGTAGATATTCGGTATTGGATATAAACATAATGGCATTGACCAAATTATTTAAGAGTAAGAGTATGGGAAATTTATCCACTGATGGAAAGATACCGAAAACATCTCCGTTGGGATGTTTGTTGGCACATTGGGGTGAACTGCATGATGATTTACGTAAAAATCAAATGATTGAATATTGTAATCACTGGTGGCCCTTGTATGTTTTGGAAGATCAGGAAAAATGGCCAACAAATGGAACTTTAAGTTATAATACTATATTACAGTTAATGTTATTTTGTAGAAGAGAAGGTAAATGGAGTGAAGTGCCATATGTAGATTTGTTCTTTTACTTGAGACAGAGGACGGATTGGCAAAAGGAATGCAAGTTAATTAGTCGAGACAATTTGGTGATGTCATTGACTGCAGAAAATAAGAAAACTAAGAGTTGCTGTTCGGCTTGTGATATTGGAAGAAGGTGCATTAAATATACGGTACCAACAGAGGATGAAATAGAACTAGAGTTAGAAATAGCCCCACCAAGGGAGGATCGGGATCCCTCTTCCTCACATGCACGGGAAAGGAGTATTGAATCAGGGAGAATAATAGAACCAGATAGTACTAGGACAGGGGAAGAAGTTAATGAAACACCAGAGGTAATAGTCCACACTCCAGTGTCTCGGAGAACTCGGCAGCAATCTCATTTGTTGGCTCCTTTAAGACAGGGAGTGGGACAGCATGGACCAGTATATGTTAAGGTGCCGTTTTCTATTACGGATTTGATGGCATGGAAACAGGCAGCAGGGGTTTATAGGGAAGACCCGGAGAGAGTAGGAAGGGTTGTAGAAACAATTATTAGAACCCAGGATCCTGATTGGAATGATTTGCAAGTAATACTGGATAATTTATTGGACAGCACTGAGAAACAGATGGTATTAAAAACCGGAAAAGCTCAAGCAGAGGTAGCACATATGAATGAAACACTCTCTGGAACTTTGGAACAGAGTTTTCCTTCAGGAGACCCTCAGTGGGATCCAAATGACCCTGTAGATAGGAGAAGGTTAACTCGGTACCAAAGGTGGGCATTGTATGGAGTAAAACATGCAATGCCAAAAGCTTTGAATTGGTCCAAATTATATGAGATAAAACAAGACAAAAATGAATCTCCTTCTGTGTTCTTGGAGAAATTGAAGGAAACTGCCCGAAAATATACTGATTTAAAACTGGAAACAGAGGCAGAACAGCAACAGCTGGCCTCGATTTTTATGGGACAGTCGGCACCTGATATAAGGAGAAAGCTCCAAAAATTGGACGGGGAGGATTCAAGAAATCTGAATAAAATGTTAGAAACAGCATGGAAAGTTTATAATAATCGGGAAAAGGAGGAGGAACAAAGAAGAGAAAAGAAAGAAAAAGTTAGAGAAAGTAGGTTAATAGCTGTTTTAACAGGGGGTGCAGCAAGAGGAAGGGGACGAACCCGAGGAAGAGGAGGTTTTAAAAACTTTGGTAACCGGGATCTTAATGCACCTTTAGCAATAAACCAGTGTGCTTATTGCAGAGAGAACGGACATTGGAAAAAGGATTGTCCTCAGCTGCAAACAAATCAGCAAGAGGTCGTGAAAATGATGACTTTGAATGAATGAAGGGGACCGGAGGGGAGCCCAGCTGAACCTCTGGTTACAATTAAGCTGGGAAATGACAAAGTTGAATTCCTAGTAGATACAGGAGCTGTATATTCTGTTTTAAATACTCGTAAAGGAAAATTAGGAGATAAAACAGCAACCATAATTGGAGCGACAGGGAAACAGGAAAATAGGCCATTCTTTCAACCCCTTGATCTAAAATTTGGAAATAAGGCGATTACACATGAATTTTTGTATGTGCCAGAATGTCCGATACCCTTGTTGGGTCGAGATTTGTTATCCAAATTAAAAGCACAAATAGTTTTTGAAGGAGGAGAAATTCTTTTAAAGATCCCGGAATCAAAGACAGGAGAAATATTGATGATACAGGAAAAGGTTAAGACTCAGGAGGTGCCACAAGAAATTGATGATGCGGTGATTCCTACAGTTTGGAACACAGAGATACCTGGAAAATCTAAAATGGCACAACCTGTTAAGGTGGAACTGAAAGAGAATGTGAGGCCAGTGAGATTAAAGCAATATCCAATTAAACTGGAGGCTAGATTGGGAATCAAGAAATTAATTGATAAATTTTTGAAATATGGAATTTTAGAGGAATGTGAATCTGAATATAATACTTCAATTTTACCAGTGAAAAAGCCATCAGGAGAATACAGATTAGTACAGGATCTGAGGGCAATAAATCAGATAGTGAAAGATATACACCCTGTAGTGGCTAATCCATATACACTGTTAACGGCTCTAGGGGAGAATCATCAGTGGTTTATAGTGCTTGATTTGAAAGATGCTTTCTTTTGTATACCCCTGGAAGAAGGAAGTCGAAAATTATTTGCTTTCGAGTGGGAAAATCCGGACACAAGGCGAAAAACGCAACTGACATGGACAAGACTGCCTCAAGGATTTAAGAACAGCCCAACAATTTTTGGAAGCCAATTAGCAAAAGAACTTGAGGTGTGGAAACAAGATGGTCCCAAATCTGGACATTTGCTCCTTCAGTACGTAGATGACATACTGATAGCTACGGAAGAGAGATCAGCGTGTATAAAGGTAACAATTGATCTTTTAAATTTTTTGGGGCTAAGTGGATATAAAGTCTCTAGAACTAAGGCCCAGATAGCAAAACAGACTGTGATATATCTGGGGTTTGAAATCTCCCAAGGACAAAGACAGTTGGGAATGGAGCGGAAAGAAGCAATCTGCAGTATTCCGGAGCCAAGAAATACCCATGAATTGAGAACCTTTTTGGGAATGGCTGGGTGGTGTCGGCTATGGATAATGAATTATGGTCTGTTGGTTAAGCCATTGTATGAAGCTCTTAAAGGCCCACCATTCGAATGGGGTCCAGATCAGCAAGGAGCTTTCAAGAGTTTAAAACAGTCCTTGATGACAGCACCAGCCTTGGGACTTCCGGATTTGACTAAAGATTTCCAGTTATTTGTACATAAGAAACAACACATTGCACTGGGGGTGTTGACCCAGAAGGTGGGAAGTTGGAAGCGACCGGTTGGATATTTTTCCAAACAATTGGACTTTGTAAGTAAAGGTTGGCCTGCTTGTTTGAGAGCAGTAGCAGCCACCGTGATGATAATACAGGAAGCTCGAAAATTGACTCTGGGAAGAACGATGGTGGTATATGTGCCACATATGGTGATATCAGTGTTGGAGCAAAAGGGGGGCCATTGGCTATCCCCGAGCAGAATGATGAAATATCAAGTAATTTTAATGGAGCAAGATGATGTGATTTTGAGAACTACTAACCTGACTAATCCTGCAGTCTTTCTAAGTTCTGTACAGGAAGAAGGACAACTGGAACACGATTGCCTGACTACTATCGAATATGTGTATTCCAGTCGAGAGGATCTAAAGGATGTACCAATGGACAACCCAGACTGGGAGTTGTACACAGATGGTAGCAGTTTTGTTGAAAGTGGAGTTCGCTATGCAGGATATGCGGTAACAACTGAAAAATCAGTCATAGAAGCCAATACCTTGCCTAGCACAACTTCAGCCCAGAAGGCGGAATTAGTGGCTTTGACAAGGGCTCTAGAATTGAGTACAGAAAAGAAAGTAAACATTTGGACTGATTCGAAATACGCATTTGGCGTGGTCCATGTCCATGGGATTTTATGGAAAGAAAGAGGATTATTATCCTCTCAGGGGTCCAACATTAAATATAAAGAGGAGATTTTGCATTTACTACAAGCAGTACAGAAACCTACTGCAGTAGCAATCATGCACTGTAAAGCACATCAAACAGGGAACACAAAAGAAATTATAGGGAATAGACTAGCAGATAAAACAGCTAGAGAAGCAGCCAAAAGGAAAACCTTACAATTAGCGTTAATCCCCACAAAAACTGTTGCACTACCAAAGGAAAAGCCTAAATATTCAGAAGAGGATGAGAAATTGGGGAAACTATTAAATGCAAAGAAAAGTTTGGAAGGATGGTGGGTGACATCAAAAGGACAAGTAGTAGTCCCACCATTTGTGATGAGGGAAATAGTACAGACAAAACATAAAGAGTGCCATTGGGGAGCAGAAGCATTAGTAACCTTTTTGAGAAGGCAAGTGGTATCAGTAAAAATGTTAGAAATAGCTAAAATAACAACTGCTAAGTGTGAAATATGTTTGAAAAACAATCCAGTAGTAAAGAAAAAGGTCCAAATGGGGATAGTGAAATCAGGAATGGAACCAGGGGACTATTGGCAAATAGATTTTTCAGAGTTACCTCGACAAAATGGGTATCGATACATTTTGGTGGGGGTTGATACTTTTACAGGATGGCCAGAAGCTTTTCCCTGTCGGACCAATCAAAGGAAGTCATAACATGGTTATTACAAGAAATCATCCTGAGATTTGGAGTACCTATTGGAATCTCTTCTGATAGAGGCTCCCACTTTGTTGCAGAAGTGGTCCAGGGTGTTAGTAGAATTTTGGGAATTACGTGGGATCTACATACACCTTGGAGACCACAATCTAGCGGAAAGGTGGAAAGAATGAATCAAACACTAAAAAGACAAATTAGTAAAATCTGTCAAGAAACCAATTTGAAATGGCCCCAGGCACTCCCATTAGCTCTTTTACGAGTTCGGATCCAACCAAAGAGTGGGACGCTAATTAGTCCTTATGAATTATTATATGGAAAACCTTATGAATCTCCCGAACCAAATTTGAGCACACATTTAAAAGGAAAACAAGATGTGTATAACTATTTACTTTCTTTAGGGAAAATTTTAACTGCGCTGTGGAGTGCGATTGTTTGGAGCAGACCTCTGTCTTTGGAAAATCTAGTGCATGACTTCCAGCCAGGTGATTATGTCTATGTGAAGACATGGGCTTCTGAACCTCTACAAGAGCGCTGGAAAGGACCCTTTCAAATATTGTTGACTACCTTCACTGCTGTTAAGATTGCCGAATCAGATGCTTGGATACACTACACCCGAGTAAAGAAGGCACCTACTACATGGAAAATCATTAGCCGTGACCCAGAGACTTTGAAACTGACTCTGAAACATGCCTAATTTTTCATATCAGTTTGTGATTGTTCTTTTTATATTGGTTTGGCAGATGATGTTGGTGGAAACCTGGACGGAACCGATGAATAGGAACAAAAGACAAATAGAAACAGAACAATTGATTGGCATTCCAAAAAAATCGGCTGAGGAAAATCTGATGTTAGGATTGATTAAAGGATTTGCCCACTTACAAAATGTTACTCAGATCACTGCTTGTTTACCAATACCAAGAGCAGTAGGGGAAACTATCCCTTAGGGAATTCTAACTATGAATTTAACCACCCTGGAACATAAAAACGGAACCACTCATTGTAAACAAGTGCCAGTGACACAATGGTCCGAGCAGGTAAAGGTCATCAGAAAACAATGGAAATGGATGGGCAGAGAAGAAGATTGTTTGAAATTATTGAATCATAAGTTTACACCGGCCTCTTCTATAGGAGACATGTTTGTTGTAGGTAGTCCGAGGGGTTGGTGTTCGTATGATGTACAAGTCAAAACTAACGGGAGTCGGAGCATTATGGAATGGAAATGTGATGAGACTAATCAGACTATCCCAGAAAACACAGAAAGTTGGGATTCAATATGGTCTATGGCCATAATATCTCAATTTCAATATATGGCCAAAACTTCTTGGTGTATCATTTGGGACGGATCAGTTCTTACAGTTTGGCCATCTGTAAATGACAGAAAAAGTACATTGCGGATAAAAGAGAAAATAGTATCTTGGTGGAAATGTGAAAAAATTTACGATTGTAGTACTACAGACCCAGCAATAGAAAGAATTCCCCCTTTAGCTGCGGCCTTGAAATACGGCTGCTTGTGTAGGGGACTTAAAAATGATCTCAAATTAACTGAGACATTCATGCCTAAAAGGAGAACCTTTTTCAGTTGCAGAAAAACTACCATTCAGAGTCCAGGACATTTGGTTTGGGCATTAAGTGATGGAACCTGGACTACTCAGTTATCACTAGATGGTACGGTAAAAAAAAATTATTTTAGGCATGCCAACATTGTGCCCGATTTGGAAGAAATCACCATTTAAAGGACCTTTGGAAAATTTAAAGTTAAAACAGACCAAGAGATCTGAAACAGATGACGAAATATGGAACGAACCATCAACAGGAGTAAAAATTGGCTGGGCTCTTGAATCCCTTTTGAACCCAATAGCTTCATATAGAAATAGAGAATGGCTTTATCATTTAACAAGTCAGGTAGAAAAATTGGCAAACATTACAAAAAGAGGGTTTAAGGAATTAAATATTCAGCTGCAGGCAACTTCCAGGATGACTCTTCAAAATAGAATGGCCTTAGACCTACTCCTACTTAAAGAACATGGAGTGTGTGGATACCTCAAGGGTAGATTGGACCATTGTTGTATTCATATTCCTAATGTTACTCAAGACGTAGAACATGATCTGGAGCTATTGAGCAAAGTTGAAAAAGAAACCGAGACCATTCAAGAGGATATGTCAGAAGATTGGCTAGGAAAAATTTTTAGCGGATTAGGGTGGAATCTGAGTTCTTGGTTAAAATCCATGATTAAAACTTTGTTTCTGTTACTAATTGTCTTTTTGATGATCATGCTGACATATGTTTGTCTAAAGAGACAATTTACTAATAAAATTGCAGTCAATCGCATGATCATGAGAGAGGTTCCAACTATTCCACCAGAATATAGTCCACCACCACAATATGCTGAAACGAATATTGATTTTCGAAATACTAGTAGAGAAATGTTATGTAGTTAATGTGAAAGTATTGAAATGATTTTCAAAACTTTCTAAGGGGGGAAATGTTACCAATATTTGATAAAAATTAGAATTTTACATTAGTCAGGCTTAGTGAAAAGGGAAAAAGACTGTAGAATAGGAGTTTGAAGCTTGCAATAGTTATAGAAACCTAGGAACATACAAAATGTCCAGTAAGGAATTATAAAAGAATAAGTATTGTCTTAGATCGGTTAACCATAGAAATTTAGATAGATTTGTTAGATTGTAGTGTTTTGCTTTAAAGAGCAAAGAGAGAGATCGTTATGGACCTTAGCTTTGTGGTTTACAAACCCTACTTTGATCAAAAGACCAGTTAATGGGATAAGTAAGATTAACCAATGGATGTCATAGTATAAGAATATTGATGAGGTGATGTAACTGGGGACCAATCACTAGAAATGTTAAATTTAAGAATTAACATAGAATGTACTTTTATGTAAATCTAATACATGATGGCAAAATTGTACTGCGCAGAATCGTATAAGAGAGGTCAACTATCGGACAAGGTGAGGAAGACTATGGAAGACCACCAGAGGGCTTATGAAGACCACCAGAGACTTCACTACGCCTGCGTAAAAGGACATTTACATATGCTAATGATCTTTCGGACAATTGATGATTATGTATGATATTTCCCAGAAATCTAGTGAATATGTATGACAGGTGTGTATTTAACCCGCATGATTAAACCAGACAGGTGCACACACTAGGTGGAGTGATCCCCTGTGTGCCCAGCGCTGCAATAAAGGAGTGCCTGCTTCTTAACTTCTCATTGCTGTTAAGAAGTTTCATTCCGGATTTCGGCAACACTGGTAACAGACCTCTGCTGAACACAGTACTCTTTCATCTGGGTGCCCCTCCTCACCTGAAAATTTAACTAAGCCCCAGGCTTCAGGCTTTATTTAAATATATCCATGGGAAGCTGTGATTAAAAGCAGTGATCCACAAAAATCTTTCTGCATTCAACAGGTGTTTGCTAATCCTGTCAAAATTATCTATCAATCTGTAAATCTCATTCCCAACACAAGACTTTCCTACTGCCTTTTGCCTCTATATTGAGCTAAAAACCAATGCAAGTGAAAAGAAATTCTTAGCAGAGACACAGAGATAACAATAAGTATCTCTGAGGTATTATTCTTACAACAAAAAGATGGCCACTGTGTAAAAAAAAGCACTTTGTCTAAACTCCTGTAGGGAAGTAACTAACTAGTGGATCATCCAAAACCCTGATCCATCATGATGCAGTGGTGAGATGTCTTTTGTACCTGAGAATACAGAAAGGTTCCACCTGTGAGGTGAAAGAACACATCCCCTCATTTGGAAGACATAACATTCATCACTGTCCTGGTTTCGACTGGGACCGAGTTAATTGTCTTCCTAGTAGCTGGTACAGTGCTATGTTTTTGAGTTAGGTATGGGAAGAATGTTGATAACACTGATGTTTTCAGTTGTTGCTCAGTAGTGTTTAGACTATAGTCAAGGATTTTTCAGCTTCTCATGCCCAGCCAGTGAGAAAGCTGGAGGGGCACAAGAAGCTGGCACAGGACACAGCCAGGGCACCTGACCCCAACTGGCCAACGGTGTATTCCATACCATGTGACATCATGTCTAGTATATAAACTGGGGGGAGTGGGGTCCAGGGGATCACCACTCAGGGACTAACTGGGCATTGGTCGGGGGGTGGTGAGCAATTGCACTGTGCATCATTTGTGTATTCCAATCCTTTTATCATTACCCCTGTCACTTTATTAGTGTTATTATTAGTTTCTTCTTTTTATATTTCATATTCTATTTAAACCATTCTTATTTCAACCCACAAGTTTTACTTTTCTCAATTTTCTCCATCACAACCCAGACTGGACAGACCAGGGAGTCATGTTTAATTTGAAATTCCCTCAGGCTAAATTAAGACACCAAAGGATCAGTTAAAGATTTTATTCATGACAAAAGCAAACTGAACTGGGGAGGCATAACAGTAGGTGGCAGGGTTTCTCACAACAGGAATTAGCATAAGACTACTTCTGTAAACCAGGTAACCCAGGGTAACCATATGCATCGATTCAGGGAATGAGATCCCTCCTGTTGAGGTTCAGAGCCGACCCCCTTGCTTTCCAGACTCCTCCTCAGAGAAGGGCCCAGGGGCGGCTAGATCCACTCCTAGTCCCAGACTTGGTCAATGGTTTATGCCTTGAAATGGATGAGGTGTAGGGATTGTGGAAGAGGAAAAGGAAAGAGAGAAGAAGACAGAGAGAGAGAGAGAAAGATTTCACCAGTCCTGGGTCCAGCATTGGTTCAGTCAGCCAAGAGGTCCAGTTCTGGTGGGCTTGCACACCTGGGGCTTCAGTTTGTGTCCTTTTATCATCCTTGCCCCTCCTTCGGGCAGGCACCAGACCTCATCAGGCTAATGAGCAGTCTGTGAGCCTTTGGGCTTGGGAGTAACCTCTCCTTCCCTGCAGACAGGGCCGTTGTTTGATCTTTGTATCAGAACGCCCTCCACCACACCCTCCCCCTCCTGTTGCTGAAGTCTGAGCTGATGGGCTTTTCACCTTGGTTCCTTGCTGTGCAGGGTTTTTCTTTAAGCAGAACTTGCCCCACCACAATGTTTGAGATATTAACTCTTTCAGTCTCTCACACTCCCCCATTCCACTGGGGGGGGGGGGGCAGTCAGTGAGCAGCTGCACGGTGCTTAGTTGCTGGCTGGGGTTCTAGACATACCACAAAGCAGTGATAGATGAGTGCCTAGAATTGTAAAAATCACATCACCTACAGGAATTATTTCCTTTCAGTTAGATCTACAATTAAAGCAATTACATCCCCATTTTTTCTTCAGTTCAAATGTGATTGAGGTTTTAAAGGTACCCAACACTATATCCAAACCCTAAGGAGTAATGAATCACTAACATAAAACACTAGAAAAGCAACTATTCCATTCAAATTACAAAGTCTTTGCCTATCAATAAAGTGAACCAAGGTAAGTCAGAAGTATTTAAAAAACCCCCTTTAATTGGCAAGTTAAAAATTAACATCAATCTCTTAGTAAGAAACAGCTTAGAAACAAACCAAAAATCAGATGCATTAATTTGCATCTTCCTTTGGGTTACGAAGTACTAAGTTAAATGCCTCCTTAAATGTAAGTAGCATATACATTTGAGCAATTCTACAGCTTAGCATATAAATATTCAGTTCTGACATGCATTGTTTCATTTCTCAGCAAGTTTGTTTCATTTCTGATTTGTCAGTCTACCTTAGATGAAAAATGGAATTAGAACTCAGAAAAAGATTAGGTCATTTATTAGCTACAACATTCTATGTTCAATATGCAAGGCACATAAGAGTTTATCAAAACACATTTTTCATTCAAAGTAATTAAACAGTAACATTTGCAGTTGACTAAAACCCAATTCTAGCCATCACAGCTTTCAAGATTGTGCCTCAAGACTTGATTTTATTCATTGACTGTGAGAAAAGCTTTTCTGTTTCTTCAGCTGTTTGCCAACTTCAAATAAATTACTGAAATGAAAACATATTGTGGTTTTTTGCAGGTGCAAAGAGATCCCAAAAAGCCTGTTCACTTGCTTAAGACTCTTCAAATTGAATGGCTATTTTCTTCAGTAATTTCCCCCCCTTCAATTTAAGTATACCAAATTTAGCTTTTAAAGATACTGATATAGAGAACGAACTGCTAATTGCTTAATGATTGTCTCTCTGTAACTTTACATACCAAAGACTGGTGTTTGTCAAGGATTAAGCCTGTCAGAGACTGGTACTTGGGACTGATGAGCAAGAAGGAACCATGAACAATCACAAAACTTAATTGTTTGATGAATTTATGATCTTGATGAGAAGGCACAAGTAGAGGCCTTGCTTGAATAGATAGGGCCAGAAAAGATAAGAACTCCTGCCTTTGTTCTCATCCTTGTAGATAATTTAGCTTAAACTAACCATATGGTTCTACACCACTAATGAAAACTTAGATAATAAGAGCACTAACAAGCACTGATGTATCAAAACATGTAAAAGACCATACTGCGCAAAATCACCTGAGGAGGGTCAAATAGCGGACAAGTGAGGAAGACTATGGAAGACCACCAGAGACCTTCAATGCGCCTGCGTAAAGGACATTTGCATATGCTAATAGTTTCCCCAGAAAACTAATGAATATGTATAACATTTCTCGGAAATCTAGTGAATATGTATGTAGAGCATGTACTTACTTAACCTGCACAATTAGACCTGACAGTGTGCATGATAGGTGGAGCGATCCCCCTTGCATCCAGCGCTGCCAATAAAGAATACCTACTTAATAGTTAATCAAACTATTGAGTTAATTTCTTTGAATCAATACAAGCTTCCATTAACCATGTGCTTCATGAAATAAGACTATCTTCTTGGATATGATCCACTGAGTATCCATTAGCACTGTTCAGCTACCACAAGTCATATACTTTAAGTCTTAAACTATGTGATCTTTTCAGAAATCTTTCAGTCTTCCCAGACAAAAGTAATCTTCACATTGCTGCATAATGTAATAGCAAATACAAGTTTTTCCACATGCATTTAATCAAGATAGAGTTGTCATTTTTTTTCCTGCTGTAAAGTGGCTTTGCAGCTTTGTAATTGTTTGTATACTATCACATTAGAACTGTTACAAATATTCTGATAAGTTAAAATTTTATATAAGCTGGGTTTGATCAAAAGGTAAAGATTGTAGAACATAGGAGTTTGAAGCTCACAATATAGTCATCGAAACTTAGGAACATACAAAATGTGCTGTTGTGATGGGTTGACCCTGGCTGAACACCAGGTGCCCACCAAAGCCCTTCTATCACTCCCCCATCCTCAGCTGGATAGGGGAGAGAAAATATAACAAAAGGCTCGCGGGTCGAGATAAGGACAGGAGAGATCATTCACTATTACCGTCACGGGCAAAACAGACTCAGATTGCAAAATTAACTCAATTTATTACAAATCAACCAGAGCAAGGTAATGAGAAATAAAATGAAATCTCAGAACACCTTCCCACCACCCCTCCCTTCTTCCCAGGCACAACTACACTCCCGGATTTCACCACCAAGCCCCCCCAGCGGCACAGGGGGACAGGGATGGGGTTTATGGTCATCACACGTTATTTTCTGCCGCTTCACCTCCTCAGGACGAGGGCTGATCACACTCTTCCCCTGCTCCAGCGTGGGGTCCCACCCACGGCAGACAGTCCTCCACGAACTCCTCCAACGTGGGCCATTCCCACGGGCTGCAGTTCTTCACGAACTGCTCCAGCATGGGTCCCTTCCACAGTGTGCAGTCCTTCAGGAGCACACTGCTCCAGCGCGGGTCCCCCACGGGCTCACAAGTCCTGCCAGAAAACCTGCTCCGTGGGCTCCTCTCTCCACAGATCCGCAGGTCCTGCCAGGAGCCTGCTCCAGCGCGGGATTCCCACGGGGTCACAGCCTCCTTCGGGAACCCACCTGCTCCGGCGTGGGGTCCTCCACGGGCTGCAAGTGGATATCTGCTCCACCGTGGACCTCCCTGGACTGCAGGGGGACAGCCTGCCTCACCAGGGTCTTCACCACGGGCTGCAGGGGAATCTTCGCTCCGGCGCCTGGAGCATCTCCTCCCCCTCCTTCATCACTGACCTTGGTGTCCGCAGGCTTGTTTCTCTTACATGTTCTCACTCCTCACTCCGGCGGCAGTTTCTCTCCGTCCCAACTTTTTTCCTTCTTAAAAATGTTATCACAGAGGCGTTACCACTATCACTGATTGGCTCGGCCTTGGCCAGCGGCGGGTCCGTCTTAGAGCCGGCTGGTATGGGCTCGCTCTCTCTCGAACACAGGGGAAGCTTCCAGCAGCTTCTTACAGAAGCCACCCCTGTAACCCCCCCCCCCGCTACCAAAACCTTGCCAAACAAAACCAATACAGCTGTATACAATCATAAAAGAATAAGTATTGTCTAAAATTAGTTAACCGTAGAAACTTCCACCGATTTGTTAGTTTGTAGTGTTTTGTCCTAAGAAACTAAGAGAGAGATCGTTATGGATGGACCTTAGTTCTGTTGCTTAGAAACCCCACTCTGATCAAGATTCCAGTTAGTGGAATTAAGTAAGATTAACCAATGAATGTTTTAGTATAAGAATATTGATAAGGTGGTGTGACTGAGGGCCAATCACTAGAAACGTTAAATTCAAGAATTAACATTGAATGTACTTTTATGTAAATCTAATACATGATGGCGAAAATCGTACTGCGCAGAATCACATAAGAGAGGTCAACTGTCGGACAAAGTGAGGAAGACTATGGAAGACCACCAGAGGGCTTCTGAAGACCACCAGAGACTTCACCGCGCCTGCGTAAAGGGACATTTACATATGCTAATGATTTATCGGACAGTTGATGATTATGTATGACATTTCCCAGAAATTTAGTGAATATGTATAACAGGTGTGCATTTGACCTGCATGATTAAACCAGACAGGTGCACACACTAGGTGGAGTGATCCCCTGTGTGCCCAGCGCTGCAATAAAGGAGTGCCTGCTTCTTAACTTCTCATTGCTGTTAAGGAGTTTTATTCCGGATTTTGGCAACAGAACTAAACTGTTAATTCCAAGGAGAAAACATACTGAATTACTACTATGGTTTTAAGTTAAGTCTTTATCCACATGTCATAAGAACTTACTATATGATGAAGCAGTTCAAGGTATCTGATATCAGCAAAACAGCAGACACTAACTGGTAACAGACCACCGACTACTTCTGAATTCCACATAAAGACAGAACTGAAAGCAAGACCTCAAATAACATCATGTAGAAAAGAAGCCAGTGTTATCTTTACAAAAGCTACTTTGTATTACCTCTTGACAGCAGTTTTACCTATGAAGGGGAAGGCTCAAAAATAAGAAGTAATCAAAATATATTTATGTTAGTCACCCTAAGCCTCAATGAGCTATCGATCCTTCAAAATAATCACTGCAAAAAGAAGTTCCCCTTACAGACCTAACATTTCTCTATATTTCTTTATTCTTTGACAATGCCAATTGCCTTGAAGCTTCACTATGGCTATGCATAACATCAAGATTTCCAACACAGTCTCAAAGCAGCAATGACTTGTTTTAAATGTTGAAGTGCAGGAACAAGTCTCTAAACTTAGTTCACCAGGTCTTCAACTGGAAAAGAAAACCGATCACAAGGCCATTCAGAGTTGTATTGGGTCTGGCTGAGATGGAGTTAATTCTCCCCATAGCAGCCCTCATAGTGCTGTGCCCTGCATTGGTAGCTAGAAAGGTGTTGATAACACACCAGTGTTTTGGCTACTGCTGAGCAGTGCTGGCACAGCATCAAGGCTGTCTCTCCAACATTTTCGCCCCCCTCAATGACAGGCTGGGGCTGGGCAAGATCTTGGGAGGGGACATAACCAGGACAGCTGACCTAAACTAACCAAACAGATATTCCATACCATATGACGTCAGCTCAGATATAAAAGCTAAGTAAAGTGAAACAGAAGGGGGGCATTTTCATTTTCCGGAGCAACCACTACAAGTACTGAAGCTCTGCTTCCCAGGAAGTGACCAGACATTGCCTGCTGATGGGAAATAGAGAATAACATAATTTGGTTTTCTTTGCTTTCACGCGCGACCTTTGCTATCACTTTATTAAACTGTCCTTATCTTGACCCATGAGCCTTTTGTTAAATTTTCTCCCCCCTGTCCAGCTAAGGAGGGGGGGTGATAGAGCGGCTTTGATAGGCACCTGGCATCCAGCCAGGGTCCACCCACCACAGTCCTTTCTGGCACCCAACGTGGGGCACGACAACAGCAGTTTTGCATTAAGCATGCTATAGCTAGTTATTAAGTGGCAAGCTCCTGTGCAGGTCACGGAGTTTATTGGCTGCTTGCTTATCTCTAGTTTGCTGAGTTTGGGAACATGGTAATGCAAATAATGGCTGTGTGCTTTGCACTGGCAAATGATGGCATTGTTGTGCTGCAGGAGCTATCTTGTGGGGAGAATGAAGGAACTCGGAAACATGCTGATACAAATAATGTCTATGTGCTTTGTCCTGGCACTAATGGCTTTGCTGTGTTGTGGGAGCTATCTTGTGGAGGAGATGAGGGAACACATCTCCCTCTCCCTACCAGGCATTGATGTGAATGGTTTTATTATGCAGGCTCCCGAGGTCCTTGTTCACCCTTATGTGAGCTGTTCAATACTAATAAGTAATACTGGTGGTATATTATGGGTATTGTGGAATCTGGTCTCGTCCTGGTATAAGAGAAGACAAGTTTAAGGTGAGGCAATACTGAAATGTGCCCTCAAGTGACCGGTCCCTGGGTGGCAGGGTATATGGAAGGATTTGGACAGATTCCTAGGATGGTTATCACCTCCCATATCCTGGGACTTTACACCCGAACAGGCAAGCAACCCTGGCAAACTGACGCGCCACCTGATAGAAGGGTGCCTTGCCTATCCCAATGAAAACCAGCAGCTTCTTGCACTGTACTGGGGCCTGGCCTATGCCTACCGAGCCACAGTTCAACACTCTCAGAGGACCATGGCTGAGGCAGGGACCTAGACTGCATCTAAGGACACCATGCTCGAGATAGGGACCCAAACAACAAAAACAACAACTACAGTAATTGCCCCAATAGTGAAAAGGAAACAGTGGACAAGGAGATCAACGGGTCCATACCATTGATTAGCGAGGGAAGAAGAGGAAAGGCTTAATCTAGAAGCTGGTCCTTCAACAAAGAAATTGGAGGAAGGAGTGAGAGAACTTAGACAGGAAGCGGAAACTACCCAGTCCCTGACGTCCTCAGAACTTCGGGACATGAGGAAACAGTACAGCCGCCAGCCAGGTGAGCGGATTGCTGCCTGGCTGGTCCAATGCTGGGATAATGGGGCTGATAGTCAGCAACTGGAAGGCAAGGAAGCCCAAGAGCTGGGATCCCTCGCTAGAAACTGGGGAATTGAAAGAGGAATTGGAAAAGAGGCAGCAGTTTGCAGTCTCTGGAGCCGGCTCCTCTCAAGTGTGACGGCAAGGTATCCATTCAAGGAAGATCTTGTGAACTCCTCAGGAAAGTGGACTACTACCGCAGATGAAGGCATTCAGTACCTGAGAGAGTTAGCAGTGGTGGAAGTCATCTACAGTGATCTAGATGATGATGAGGTCTCCAAAGATCCAGATGATGTCCTGTGCACACGGGCCATGTGGCAAAAGGTGATTCAAGGTGCCCCAGCATCATATTATAACAGCTTGGCAGCAATGTATTGTCCAGATATGGAAAGACCAACTGTGGAGAAAGTGTCGTCTTGGCTCCAAAACTTTGAGGAAAATCTCTGTGTCTCCTCATCCCTACAGGACAGTGCCTTGGCTGTTAGGGACGCTCCAAGAAATCAGTCGTCTCCTGCCCCGGTCAGAGGGAAAGGGAGCCCAAGGCGTATGCCACATGGTACACTCTGGTTCTTCCTGCGTGACCAAGGGGAGGACATGAGGAAGTGGGATGGTGAACCCACCTTTAAGCTGGAAGCCCGTGTACATGAACTGAGAGGGATGACAGCTGTTAAGAAGGGGTCACCCAAGAAGAAGGCTGTCAGCGTAGTTGCTGTAGAGGCCCAAGAAAGCAATCAGCTATCCTCCAGGCCTAGAACTGAAACCACCTCCCTTGATTCTGGTGAGGGGACTTCTGGTCTGGCACTGCAAGGGTCAGACAGTGAATACTCTGATGAGGAACAGCAATAGAGGGTCCCTGCCTTCGGCCAGGAGGAGGAAAGGGATGACCAGATATACTGGACTGTGTGGATTTGATGGCCTGGCACATCAGACCCACAGAAGTATAAGGCTTTGGTACACACTGGTGCACAGTGTACACTGATGCCATCAGGGTACAGGGGCACAGAACCCATCTGGATCTCTGGAGTGACAGGGGGATGCCAAGAATTGACTATATTGGAGGCTGAAGTGAGCTTGACAGGGGACAAGTGGGAAAAGCACTCCATTGTGACCGGCCCAGAGGCCCCTTATATCCTTGGCATAGACTACCTCAAGAGAGGGTACTTCAAGGACCCAAAGGGGTACTGATGGGCTTTTGGTGTAGCCACCATGAACACAGAGAAGATCAAACAGCTATCTACCCTGCCTGGCCTCTCGGAAGATCCCTTCATTGTGGGATTGCTGAGAGTTGAAGAACAGCAGGTGCCAATCGCTACCAGGATCGTGCACCGGCGGCAATATCACACCAACCAAGACTCCCTGGCTCCCGTCCATCAGCTGATTCATCAACTAGAGAGCCAAGGAGTCATCAGCAAGACTCATTCACCTTTTAATAGTCCTATATGGCCAGTGCAAAAGTCCGATGGAGGGTGGAGGTTAACAGTAGCTTATCGCGGCCTGAATGAAGTGACACCGCCACTGAGTGCTGCTGTACCAGACATGTTAGAGCTCCAATATGAACTGGCATCAAAGGCAGCCACGTGGTATGCTACAATTGATATTGCCAATGCGTTTTTCTCCATTCCTTTGGCAGCAGAGTGCAGGCCACAGTTTGCTTTCACGTGGAGAGGTGTCCAATAGACCTGGAATCGACTGCCCCAGGGGTGGAAGCACAGTCCTACCATTTGTCATGGACTAATCCAAACAGCACTGGAACAAGGCGATGCCCCTGAACATTTACAATACATAGATGACATCATCGTATGGGGCAACAAGGCAGAAGAAGAAGTGTTTGACAAGGGAAACAGTAATTCACATTCTTCTGAAAGCTGGTTTCACCATAAAGAAAAGGGTCAAGGGACCTGCACAGGAGATTCAGTTCTTGGGAATAAAATGGCAGGATGGATGCCATCATGTGCCTATGGATGTGGTTAACAAGATAGCAACTATGTCTCCACCAGCTAACAAGAAAGAAACACAAGCTTTCCTAGGCCTTGTGGGGTTCTGGAGAATGCATATTCCAGGTTATAGTCAGCTTGTGAGCCCTCTCTATTGAGTAACCCGAAAAAAAGAACTATTTTGAAAGGGGCCCTGAGCAACAACAAGCCTTTGAGCATATCAGACAGGAAATAGCTCATGCAGTAGCTCTTGGGCCTGTCCAGACAGGACCAGATGTACAAAATGTACTCTACACTGCAGCTGGGGAGCATGGTCTCACCCGGAGCCTCTGGCGGAAAACACCAGGAGAAACCCAAGGTTGACCATTAGGGTTTTGGAGCCAGGGGTACCGAGGATCAGAAGCCCAATACACCCTGACTGAAAAAGAGATACGAGCAGCATATGAGAGGGTTCGAGCCGCTTCAGAAGTTGTTGGTACGGAAGCATATGTCCTCTTGGCAGCACGATTGCCCGTGCTACACTGGATGTTCAAAGGAAACATCCCCTCTACACATCATGCAACCAGCGCTACATGGAGTAAGTTGTCCTGGGTTCAGCTGGGATAGAGTTAATTTTTACAGGAACCTGGGAGGTGGGGGCATAGCCGGGGCAGCTGACCTGAACTAGCCAAGGAGCTATTCCATACCATGTGACATCATGCTCAGTATATAAATGGGGAGCGGGCCAGGGAGTGTTCTCTGTTCTCAGTGGGGGAAGTGGCGGAGCGTCGGGTCCCGGGTGGTGAGCAGTTGCACTGTGCATCACTCTTTCTGTATACTTTTTCATTAGTGCCACTGTTGTTGTTGTAATTTTTCTTTCTGTTTGTCCCAGTAAACTGCCTTTATCTCAACCCTCGAGGTTCCAGTTTCTTTTTCTTTTTCTCTCCTCCGTCTCCTCCCCATCCCACCGGAGGGGGGCGGAGGAGTGAGCGAGCAGCTGCGTGGTCCTTTGTTACCGGCTGGGCTGAAACCACGACAGTCCTTTTTTTGGTGCCCAACGTGGGGCAGAAGGCTTGAGATAACGACAGATCTGGCCAGAGCGTGTTGAAACAAATTTGTCAAATGCATTTCTTAGATAAATAGATGTTAGTCACATCTGTTAGTTGTTTCATTTGTTTACATGGTGGCGTTCTGTAAGTTCTTATATGCTCTATGTATTGCCTGTAGTTGCGTATCTCATCTCTGGGAGAGTGATTGGGATTATCATTTTGCTGTACTGGGCAATGTCGACTTGTGAAATGGTCATGAGGTTAAGCTGGTGTCTGTATGAGGCAGTGATATCATTTCCATACTTTGGGCACCTTCTGTCGGATTTTATTGGTAATTACACCCCATCCATGGGGAAGTTAGGGGGGGATACTTCCCCCTGTCCGTTCGCCTCCCTTTTCTCCTTCCGACTAATTACAACAGCTTTCGAGAATTTTGAATATCCTTGGGATGCGCAAGCCAGTGTGCTGTTAGTGCTATGCCTCCTGAATATTTTTCAGGTCTTGTTTAGGGCTACAAAAAGGCTCTTTAAGAGGACCACCCAGAGATCTGCCCCAAAGCTGGATATTCATGGGTGGCACAGCATGTGGGAGGATATGAGCAGGTATCTAGAGAACTTCTCACCTCCAGTGGCTTGGAAGTTCACTCCCAAACAGCTACAGAACCCTCATGAAGTGGTAGAATATTTGAAAGACAAATGCTGCGGCTATTCCAAAGACGTACAACTCGCTGCACTGTGCTGGGCCCTGGCCAGTATCTACCAAACACTGCTTGATATTATGCAGCAGCCTCAGGGGGAAAAGGGAGAAAAGATGGAAAACAGGACAACATGCACCGTGGCTACCCAAACCCTGACAACAGACACCGTGGCTGCCCCTACCACGACAACAGGTACCGTGGCTGCCCCTACGCCGCTGACAGATACTGCAGCTAAACCAGAGAACCAACCTGTGCCAATATCAGTCGCCCCTGTACAGAAAAAGAAACACACAAAGAAATCAGTTCGCTTAGTGAGAGATGAAGATGAACCAGGGTCATCGCGAGAACAGGAGGAAGAGCCAGAACCTGAAATAATTACCCGATCCCTATCCATGAGTGAGTTGCGTGACATGCGAAAAGATTTTAGCCGCCACCCAGGTGAGCACATTGTTACCTGGCTGCTCCGATGCTGGGATAGCGGGGCTAGTAGTGTGGAATTAGAGGGTAAAGAAGCTAAGCAGTTGGGATCTCTGTCTAGGGAAGGGGGCATCAACAAGGCGATTGGGAGAAAAACACAAGTCCTCAGCCTCTGCAGGCGACTTCTGTTAGGTGTAAAGGAAAGATACCCCTTCAGGGATGAAGTTACATCTCACCAAGGCAAGTGGACCACCATGGAGAGAGGTATCCAGTACCTGAGAGAATTAGCTGTGCTGGAGGTGATTTACAATGATCCGGAAAATGCGCAGTCACCCACAGATCCAGATGAAGTCCAATGCACACAACCCATGTGGCGGAAGTTTCTACGAAGTGCACCACCAACCTATGCCAACTCATTGGCAGTAATGTCCTGGAAAGAAGGCTATGGACAAACACTGGTTGAATTGGCTGTCGAACTCTGGCAATACGAAGGAAGTCTCTCTTCCTCCCTATGGGCCTGCGTTTCAGCTGTAGAGGAATTGTCCCAAGAGTTCCAGCAATTCAAAGTGGATCTATCCTCCTCCTCACCTGTACAGGCCCGCATCGCAGTTATTGGGAGTAAGCGTTCCTCTACCCAAGAGAGAGGAGAGAGAAAGTACACACGAAGGGCTAACCTGTGGTTTTACCTGCGTGACCATGGAGAGGACATGAGGAAGTGGGATGGAAAACATACCTCCGTCTTGGATGCACGGGTACAGGAGTTGCGAGAAAAAGCAACCAGAAAAGAGAATTCTTCTTGGAAAACTGCTGCTCCAGTTTCCTGTGAGCAGTCCCCCAGACGCAGTAGATGGGCTGATCTCATTTCTGATCCCCTTGAAGGGACTTCTGATTCACGTGTACAGAAAGTGAGTAATGGATATTCTAACCAGGATTAGAGGGGCCCTGCCTCCAGCCAGGTGGAGGAGAGGGACAACCGAGTCTACTGGACAGTGTGGATTCGATGGCCTGGCACATCAGACCCACAGGAATATAAGGCTCTAGTGGACACTGGTGCACAATGTACCCTAATGCCATCAAGTTATAAAGGGGCAGAACCCATCTATATCTCTGGTGTGACAGGGGGATCCCAAGAGGTGAAATGAGTCTAACTGGGAATGAGTGGCATAAACACCCCATTGCGACTGGCCCAGAGGCCCCGTGCATCCTTCGTATAGACTATCTCAAGAGGGGGTATTTCAAGGACCCAAAAGGGTACCGTTGGGCCTTTGGTATAGCTGCATTGGAGACGGAGGAAATTGAACAGCTGTCTACCCTGCCGGGTCTCTCCCAAGACCCTTCAGTTGTGGGGTTGCTGAAGGTTGAAGAACAACAGGTGCCAATTGCTACCACGACGGTGCACCAACGGCAATATCGCACCAACCGAGACTCCCTGATCCCCATCCATAAGATGATTTGCCAATTGGAGAGCCAAGGAGTGATCAGCAAGACTCACTCACCCTTTAATAGTCCCATATGGCCCGTGCGGAAATCTCATGGGGAATGGAGACTAACACTTAGATTATCATGGGCTGAATGAAGTCACGCCACCGCTGAGCGCTGCTGTACCAGATATGTTAGAGCTTCAATATGAACTGGAATCAAAGGCAGCTAAGTGGTATGCCACAATTGACATTGCTAATGCATTTTTCTCCATTCCTTTGGCAACGGAGTGCAGGCCACAGTTTGCTTTCACTTGGAGGGGCGTCCAGTACACCTGGAATCGACTGCCCCAGGGGTGGAAACACAGCCCCACCATTTGCCATGGACTGATCCAGGCTGCACTAGAAAAAGGTGAAGCTCCAGAGCACCTGCAATATATTGATGACATCATCATATGGGGCAACACGGCAGAAGAAGTTTTTGAGAAAGGGAAGAAAATAATCCAAATCCTTTTGAAGGCTGGTTTTGCCATAAAAGAAAGTAAGGTCAAGGGACCTGCGCAGGAGATCCAGTTCTTAGGAGTAAAATGGCAAGATGGGCGTCGTCAGATCCCTGCTGACGTGATCAACAAAATAGCAGCTATGTCTTCACCGACTAATAAAAAGGAAACACAGGCTTTCTTAGGTGTTGTGGGCTTTTGGAGAATGCATATTCCAAATTACAGTCAAATTGTAAGCCCTCTCTACCAAGTTACTCGGAAGAAGAACGATTTTAAATGGGGCCCTGAGCAACGGCAAGCCTTTGAACAGATTAAGCAGGAGATTGTTCACGCAGTAGCTCTTGGGCCAGTCCAGACAGGACAAGATATTAAAAATATGCTCTACACTGCAGCTGGGGAGAATGGCCCTACCTGGAGCCTTTGGCAGAAAGCACCTGGGGAGACCCGAGGCCGACCTCTGGGGTTTTGGAGTCGGGGATATCGAGGATCCGAGGCTCCCTATACTCCAACTGAAAAAGAGATCTTGGCAGCATATGAAGAAGTTTGAGCCGCCTCAGAAGTGGTTGGTACTGAAACACAGCTCTTCTTAGCACCCCGACTGCCAGTGCTGGGCTGGATGTTCAAAGGGAAAGTTTCCTCTATACATCACGCAACTGACGCCACATGGAGTAAGTGGATTGCACTGACCACACAGCGGTCTCGCATAGGAAACCCCAGTCGCCCAGGAATGTTAGAAGTGATCACAGACTGGCCAGAAGGCAAAGATTTTGGAATGTCGCCAGAGGAGGAGGTGACACAGGCTGAAGAGGCCCCGCTGTATAATAAACTGCCAGAAAATGAGAGGCAATATGCCCTGTTCACTGATGGGTCCTGTCGCATTGTGGGAAAGCATCGGAGGTAGAAAGCTGCTGTATGGAGTCCTACACGACTAGTCGCAGAAACTGCTGAAGGAGAAGGCGAATCGAGTAAGTTTGCAAAGGTGAAAGCCATCCAGCTAACGTTAGACATTGCTGAAAGAGAAAAGTAGCCAGTGCTCTATCTCTATACTGACTCATGGATGGTGGCAAATGCCCTGTGGGGGTGGCTACAGCAATGGAAGAAGGGCAATTGGCAGCGCAGAGGTAAACCCATCTGGGCTGCCGCACTGTGGCAAGATATCGCTGTTTGGATAGAGAAGCTAGTGGTAAAAGTACATCACGTAGATGCTCATGTACCCAAGAGTCGGGCCACTGAAGAACATCAAAACAACCAGCAGGTGGATCAGGCCGCCAAGATTGAAGTGTCTCAGGTGGACCTGGACTGGCAACGTAGGGGTGAGCTATTTATGGCTCAGTGGGCCCACGATACCTCAGGCCATAAGAGAAGAGATGCTACATATAGATGGGCTCGAGATCGAGGGGTGGACTTGACCATGGACACTATCGCACAGGTCATCCATGAATGTGAAACATGCTGCAATTAAGCAAGCCAAGTGGCAAAACCCCCTGTCGCATGGAGGGCGACGGCTAAAATATAAACAGTGGGAGGCCTGGCAGATTGACTATATCGCACTCCCACGAACACGCCAAGGCAAGTGCCATGTGCTTACAATGGTGGAAGCAACCACTGGATGGCTGGAAACATACCCTGTGTCCCATGCCACTGCCCAGAACACTATCCTGGGCATTGAAGAGAAAATTTTATGGCAACACGGCACCCCAGAAAGAATCGAGTCGGACAACGGGACTCACTTCCGAAACAACCTCGTAGACACCTGGGCCAAAGAACATGGCATTGAGTGGGTATATCACATCCCTTATCACGCACTGGCCTCCGGAAAAATTGAACGATACAATGGACTGCTGAGAACTACAGTGAGAGCGATAGGGGGTGGAACTTCCAAACATTGGGATACGCATTTAACAAAAGCCACCTGGTTAGTTAATACTAGAGGATCCGCCAATCGGGCTGGCCCCGCCCAACCAAGAGTTCCACATACTGTAGAAGGGGATAAAGTCCCTGTAGTGCGCATGAGGAGTATGGTAGGAAAGACAGTCTGGGTTAGTCCCCCCTCAAGCAGAGGCAAACCCATTCAAGGGGTTGTTTTTGCTCAAGGACCTCGGTATACCTGGTGGGTGATGCAGAAGGATAGGGAAGTTCGATGTGTACCTCAGGGAGATTTGATTTTGGGAGAGAATAGCCAGTGAATTGGGCTGTATGATATTTAACTGCTAAATAACCTGCTAATGCATGTCATTGTATCTATAGTGTCTATATGCCGTATCAAGGGTATTATTGTGAGAATTATCCAAATGACTACAGGATGGACTTCTGAAACTGAGCCAAGTACAACAGCGATAGAACTTGAACTGGCACCCAGCAATTTCCTCAAGATCAACATCCTCGACCTGCAGACCAAGGGCATGAGTTGCACCAAATGTACTAGCCACACGTTCCAGAGGCAGCGTACAACAACCCAACATCTCACACCATCTCTCTCTTATCCTGAAGAACTGTTACAACAGATAGAGCCCCAAAATCGATGGACACATTAGAGGGATAGCCCATAGGCTAAAGGAACACCGTGTGTGTGTGTGTGTGCGAGGTCGGGGAGAGAGTCCATATACTTATATATAAGACAAGGAAAGTAGTAGTGGTTGATTGGAAAAAAAAAGTAAGATCTGGGCATGATGTAGATGGTATATAGAATAAGGGGTGGATAATGTCCTGGGTTCAGCTGGGATAGAGTTAATTTTTTACAGGAACCTGGGAGGTGGGGGCATAGCCGGGGCAGCTGACCTGAACTAGCCAAGGAGCTATTCCATACCATGGGACATCATGCTCAGTATATAAATGGGGAGCGGGCCGGGGGTGGTCTCTGTTTTCGGTGGGGGAAATGGCAGAGCGTCAGGTCCCGGGTGGTGAGCAGTTGCACTGTGCATCACTCTTTTTGTATACTTTTTCATTAGCGCCGTTGTTGTTGTTGTAATTTCTTTGTGTTTGTCCCAGTAAACTGCCTTTATCTCAGCCCTCGAGGTTCCAGTTTCTTTTTCTTTTGTCTCCTCCGTGTCCTCCCCATCCCACCGGAGGGGGGCGGAGGAGTGAGCGAGCGGCTGCGTGGTCCTTTGTTACCGGCTGGCCTGAAACCACAACAAAGTGGATAGCATTGATCATGTGAGGAGCTCGACTGGGGAAATGCAGCTGCCCAGGAATTCTGGAAGAGATCATGGACTGGCCAGAAGGCAGAGATTTTGGAGCATCACCTGAGGAGGTGACTCGTGCCCAAGAGGCACCACCATATAACGAGTTATCAGAAGACGAAAGGTGTTATTCTTTGTTTACTGATGGATCCTGTCATGTGGTAGGGAACCATCGGAAGTGGAAAGCTGCTGTGTGGAGTCCCACACGACAAGTCATTGAGGCCACTGAAGGAGAAGGCGAGTCAAGTCAGTTTGCAGAAGTGAAAGCCATCCAACTAGCCCTAGACATTGCTGAACGAGAAAAGTGGCCGGTACTCTACCTCTATACTGACTCCTGGATGGTGGCTAATGCCCTATGGGGGTGGCTACAGCAGTGGAAGATGACCAATTGGCAGCACAGGGGTAAACCCATCTGGGCAGCTGCATTGTGGCAGGACATTGCTGCCCATGTAGAACACATGGCTCTAAAGGTACGTCATGTAGATGCTCACATGCCCAAAAGCCGTGCCACTGAAGAACATTGAAATAATGAACAGATAGACAAGGCTGCCAAAACAGAAGTAGCTCAGGTGGACCTGGACTGGGAGCGTAAGGGTGAGCTATTTGTAGCTCGATGGGCCCACGAAACATCGGGACATCTAGGGAGAGATGCAACGTATAGGTGGGCTCATGATCAAGGGGTGGACCTGACCATGGAGGCCATCACACAGGTCACTCATGAATGTGAAACGTGCTGCAATCAAGCAAGCCACCAGAGTAAAGTCTCCCTGAAACAGAGGGCGGTGGCTGGGTTTTCGATATGGCGAGGCCTGGCAAACTGACTACATTGGACCACTGCCAAGAACTCGCCAAGGCAAGCGCTACATACTCACCATGGTGGAAGCAACTACTGGTTGGCTAGAAACATATCCTGTAAACCATGCCACTTCCTGAAACACCATCTTAGGCCTCGAAAGGCAAATTCTATGGCAATACGGTAGCCCAGAAAGAATTGAATCAGACAATGGGACTCATTTCCAAAATAAACTCATAAGCTCCTGGGCAAAGAAACACAGCATTGAGTGGGTGTACCACATACCCTATCACCCGCAAGCATCTGGAAAAATTGAGAGAGATAATGGACTGTTAAAGACTATGTTGAGAGCGCTGGGCAATGGGGCATGGAAGCATTGGGATAAAAATTTAGCAGAAACCACTTGGCTAGTTGTCATGGTTTAACCCCAGCCAGCAACTAAGCACCACGCAGCCGCTCACTCCCTCCCCATCCAGTGGGATGGGGGAGAAAATTGGGAAAAAAAGAAGTAAAACTCCTGGGTTGAGATAAGAACGGTTTAATAGAACAGAAAAGAAGAAACTAATAATTATAATGATAACACTAATAAAAAATGACAACAGTAGTAATAAAAGGATTGGAATGTAAAATGATGCGCAGGGCAATTGCTCACCACCCGCCAACCAACACCCCGCCAGTCCCCGAGCGGCGATTCCCTGCCCGCCACTTCCCAGTTCCCATACTAGATGTGACGTCACATGGTATGGAATACAGTGTTGGCCACTTTGGGTCAGGTGCCCTGGTTGTGTCCTGTGCCAACTTCTTGTGCCCTGGCTGGGCATGAGAAGCTGAAAAATCCTTGACTATAGTCTAAACAATACTGAGCAACAACTGAAAACATCAGTGTTATCAACATTCTTCGCATACTGAACTCAAAACATAGCACTGTACCAGCTACAAGAAGACAGTTAACACTATCCCAGCTGAAACCAGGACTCTAGTTAACACCAGAGGAACTGCTAACCTGAGCAGATTGCTGCCTGGCTGGTCCAATGCTGGGATAATGGGGCTGATAGTCAGCAACTGGAAGGCAAGGAAGCCCAAGAGCTGGGATCCCTCGCTAGAAACTGGGGAATTGAAAGAGGAATTGGAAAAGAGGCAGCAGTTTGCAGTCTCTGGAGCCGGCTCCTCTCAAGTGTGAGGGCAAGGTATCCATTCAAGGAAGATCTTGTGAACTCCTCAGGAAAGTGGACTACTACCGCAGATGAAGGCATCCAGTACCTGAGAGAGTTAGCAGTGGTGGAAGTCATCTACAGTGATCTAGATGATGATGAGGTCTCCAAAGATCCAGATGATGTCCTGTGCACACGGGCCATGTGGCAAAAGGTGATTCAAGGTGCCCCAGCATCATATTATAACAGCTTGGCAGCAATGTATTGTCCAGATATGGAAAGACCAACTGTGGAGAAAGTGTCGTCTTGGCTCCAAAACTTTGAGGAAAATCTCTGTGTCTCCTCATCCCTACAGGACAGTGCCTTGGCTGTTAGGGACGCTCCAAGAAATCAGTCGTCTCCTGCCCCGGTCAGAGGGAAAGGGAGCCCAAGGCATATGCCACATGGTACACTCTGGTTCTTCCTGCGTGACCAAGGGGAGGACATGAGGAAGTGGGATGGTGAACCCACCTTTAAGCTGGAAGCCCGTGTACATGAACTGAGAGGGATGACAGCTGTTAAGAAGGGGTCACCCAAGAAGAAGGCTGTGGCTCCCCGTCGGGGAATCGAACCCCGGTCTCTCGCGTGACAGGCGGGGATACTCGCCACTATAGCAGCAACGTGGTGGGGGTTCCACCCCTCGCCTCTGTGCATCACAGTTTTAAGAACTACCATTGAAATCTACATTCATCACACAAAATCTTCACTCACATCAACAAAAAGAATTCCCCACACCAAAATCAAAATAATATCATCACAAAACTGACAAAAAGTGGACAATTTACACACAATCCACCCCTCGTCCCTCCACCACAATTACAACAATAAAAATTCCCCACTCATCAAGCAGCTCTTAACTCTCTAGTTGGGTTCAGTCCATGTTTTGCTCGTTACCTCTCTCAGTTACTATCCTTATCTGAAATTCCTCACACTGCCCGAATTCTCCACCAAAAAGACTGTGATGGGTTGACCCTGGCTGAACGCCAGGTGCCCACCAAAGCCGTTCTATCACTCCCCCATCCTCAGCTGGACAGGGGAGAGAAAAATATAACAAAAAGCTTGCAGGTCGAGATAAGGACAGGAGAGATCATTCACTAATTACTGTCACAGGCAAAACAGACTCAGCTTGGGGAAAATTAGCTCAATTTATTACAAATCAGCCAGGGTGAGGTAACAAGAAATAAAACCAAATCTCAGAACACCTTCCCTCCACCCCTCCCTTCTTCCCGGGCACAACTTCACTCCCAGATTTCTCCACCAAGCCCCCCCAGTGGCACAGGGATGGGGTTTACGGTCATCACATGTTATTTTTCTGCCGCTTCATCCTCCTTAGGGGGAGGGCTCATCTCACTCTTCCCCTGCTCCAGCGTGGTGTCCCGCCCATGGGAGACAGTCCTCCATGAACTTCTCCAACGTGGGCCATTCCCACGGGCTGCAGTTCTTCACGAACTGCTCCAGCATGGGTCCTTTCCACAGTGTGCAGTTCTTCAGGAGCACACTGCTCCAGCGTGGGTCCCCCACGGGCTCACAAGTCCTGCCAGAAAACCTGCTCCAGCGCGGGCTCCTCTCTCCACAGATCCACAGGTCCTGCCAGGAACCTGCTCCAGCGCGGGGTTCCCACAGGGTCACAGCCTCCTTTGGGAACCCATCTGCTCCGGCGTGGGGTCCTCCACGGGCTACAGGTGGATATCTGCTCCACCGTGGACCTCCCTGGGCTGCAGGGGGACAGCCTGCCTCACCATGGTCTTCACCACAGGCTGCAGGGGAATCTTCGCTCCAGCGCCTGGAGCATCTCCTCCCCCTCCTTCTTCACTGACCTTGGTGTCCGCAGGCTTGTTTCTCTTACATGTTCTCACTCCTCACTCCGGCAGCTGTTTCTCCCTGTCCCAACTTTTTTTTTCCTTCTTAAAAGTGTTATCACAGAGGCGTTACCACTATCACTGATTGGCTCGGCCTTGGCCGGCGGCGGGTCCGTCTCGGAGCCGGCTGGTATGGGCTCACTCTCTCTCGAACACAGGGGAAGCTTCCAGCAGCTTCTTACAGAAGCCACCCCTGTAACACCCCCCCGCTACCAAAACCTTGCCACAGAAAACCAATACAGAAGGCTAACTTTATTTAAAAAAAAAAATCTGGAAATAACATTTGCATTTGGTTTCAGCAGAAAACATCAGCGCTTTTTTTTTTTTTTAAACACATAACTGATTTAGGTTCAGTACTCTCTTTTACCCCACAGCTTTTTACTTCTGCAGTATTTTAGCTTTGCCTGGATATTGGCTAGAAACAGCCATCTTCTCCATGACTGCCCATCTGAGGCACAATCAAATGAATTAAGTCAGTCAATAGTTAATTTGGGCTAGTAGAGTCAGATGAACAGTTAAAATGGGAAAACATCACATCAGTAACAGTTATCTGGGAGGATAAACGGGTAAGTAGCAGTGTAAAGTCATCTGACAGCTACCTTGACAGCAGGAGACCTTAAGAATTAAAGTAAAGCACTGGTTTTCCAACTCATCCTTTGGGGCTGCCACCACTGTTAAAAATTAAAGACCCACTTTCAAAAAGCCATATGTCTGACCCCCTACATCACGTGAGATCTCAAGGAAAACCCTAACTGAATAAAAAAATTTTAAAAAAAATTGTTACAGTTTTCCTTTTATTGTCAACTGATGAAACCATAACAGTCACCAGAGAAGGAAAATGCTGAGGATTACAGAAAAACAATCACAAATCTGGTATTAAATGAATAAAACGTGCTCAGGAAGAAAACTAGTGCATCACAGATAAAATATGCCCTTTATGAAGTACAGCTAGAGCAAGATGAAACCAACATAGTATATCATCTAGGGACAAGATAATAAAACTTAAACAATTTGTTTATGGAAACAGAGCATTAGTCCATGAACACTAACACTTGCTTACAGTTCCTAAACAAATCCCCAGACAACTTAAGGCAATTCAGTATGCAGAATGATGCTGCATTTTACCACAAGGTGATTTCTCCCACCACTCTTAAAAAAAATTATGTTCATACATGCATGTGTGTACTCTTCACATGATCAATAGCTAGAAAGCAGCCTAAAAGAATACCCAACTTCAACCAAATAAGGTAGACAGAGTAGTATTATGGAAACAGAGCAATAATAAAACTGACAACTGTTTTTTCCAATTAAGTATTTCAATAAAGCAGATTAGCCCTTCAAGCTTATTTTATTTGATGAAATATTAATAGGAGTGACATTCAATAACATGTTAAAATTACAACAGTAGCTCCACCAATTGACTATCTTTCAAGGTTTCAACTTCAGACACGTTTTTACCAATACAGATAAGAACAGAAGCAGTAATGCAAACAGCACCCTCTGAAATGTAAGAGGAAACATATTAGAACATTTATGGGTATGCCAACCTTAGTTTTGTGCAGTGCACTGGAGAAAAAAAATAATCTTTTGACTCCTCCCCTCAACCATGTAGTCCCTCCATGAGGAAATAGAATCTGATGCCCATCTTCTCCCTTATCTCATTTCCTCTCTATTTAAGGAGGCACCAAGTTATCAAGAAAAGGAATGGTACTTCAGCTACCAGTTAGGGGTCACTGCTTATGGGAAAATTGGCAAGGAGGATTATAAACATGCTCAAGTGACCTGCAGCTGGGGTGTAGAAAAAAAACCACATATCATACTAATTGTTTAGTCTTGTGTGCTTGACAAGTAGAACATCTGTGTTTAGATAACATAGGCCTATGGTAGATTTAGAAGCACCCTATCCAACATGCTTGAAATTCCTGCCCTGCTGTGAGAAAAAAAAAAAAAAAAAAAAAAAAATCAAAGCCCAGTGGCAAACTACACCTGTGCAAATCCCTAAAATACAGGTGAAAACAGCAGGTTTGATGATCCTCCAGCATGGACCGAGCTCAGCAGTGCCTGCGTCCCCACTTGCGTGCCTCTGCCTGGGTGCTGCTCCAGGGATCCCCAGTTGGCAAGATAACAAAAATATACTCTTTGCATTTCATCTGTGGTTTTGCAGTTGTTCCTGCATCCTGCCTGTGCTGGCTCACACATTTGGCATAATTGGCAGGATCCAGGAACAAGCATGCCACAGCTGGCAAAAAAGTTGGGGACTGGGGAGGCCATGATGGTGACTCCCTGTATTCCAGGAGGGCCTAGTTCTGAGCACTGGACCCCCGTGGCCACTTTCCTGGCTACATGGGCTCTGCTGGAAGCATGGCCTGAAAGAGATGACGGAGCTGGTGGTTACCCTCCACACAACTGAAACAGCTATGCGCAGATTGCCATGGAAAGCGGCATCCAATTCATCTTGCAAATCAGCAGGGAGATTGGGATGGTTATTAGTTACTGGTCTTTGAGCTCTTGACCGTGAAATTGTTGCATTATGGAGTAAAATGAGAGAATTGGAAAAGGAAGTCAGGACTTTACAAGATGCAAAGGCAATCACACAAGAAGTAGTTAGTACTCAAGCAGAGCAGTGCCATGGGCTACAAGATACTGTAGAATGGTATAGCGCATATTGCTAATAAACAGGGGAGGGGAGCGAGCAAGTGGCTGTGTGATGCTTAGTTGCCGGCCAGGGTCAAACCATGACAGTCCTTTTTAGTGCCCAATGTGGGGCATGAAAGGTTCAAGATAATGACAGATCTGATTGGAATGTGCTAGATTGAATTTATATAAGTTGTTGCTGTTTAGCTATTAATCAGCAGGCTCCTGTGCTTGCCATGAGGCATGCTTGCCTTACTGTATGTTAGAGTCTAGTGCTTGTTAGTGGCTGCTTTTTGCTTTTGCTGCTTGCTGTACTGCTTATCATCTTACTCTGATGTGCCTGGGAACATTTTGAGAACAGCAACGGTTCATGCATTGATTACAGGATTCAATCCAGACAGGGTAGCAGTAACGAGAAGTATCAATGTGCAGCTTTTGAGAGGAGCGCCTGCCTCACTAAACCCCATGATTATACCAGCAGTCACAAATGCTACTGGTAATGTAGGCACCCTAGCAAATACCTTGAGGGAAATTGGGGTTGTAACTTCAGGACCATCTGTGCGGGTGGTGAATAAAGGAAAGCTGGCAAAACCAAAAGGAGTTACATCACAGGTGAGGAGGAAACAAATGTGGAATGATCTCGTACAAGCTGGTGTCCCATGATCAGAAATAAATGGGATCACAACAGAAATGTTTTGCTGATGGCAAAAGTTAGCACCTACATAAAAAAGCCGACTGCCCCTGGCCCCACCCCGTCCACCCTCTGCCCCGCCTGCCACCTCAAGGCAAGGCACTACCTAGCAAATGCCAAAACAGCAGAAATGAAGGTTTGGCAGGTCCCCCAAAATTGACACCACTGTAGCCTCTTAACATGAAGAGGACAGACGCCCCTACATTCCTTTAGCTATAAAGTGGTGGTCTGGGGGGATTTTACATGTGTTAGCTCTGGTGGATACTGGAGCTGAGGTTACTGTATTACATAGTAATATTAATAACAAAGAAGCCACATTGCAAATCTGTGGATTAGGGGGAAATCTGACCCCTGCCCTCCAAGCTAAGGTTACCTTAACAATAGGAAATGCCACTCCATTTACCACAACGGCGTTAATTGCCCCAGTTAAAGAATATATCTTGGGCACTGATGTGTTGGCAGGACAAACAGTTGAAATGTAAACGGTCACTTCTGCTTCAGGACTTCACAAGCAGGATTTGCTATTCAATCTATAACCATCTTGCGTGGATTCCTGATGTGGGATCCTGTTGTGCTGCCCCTGCCTGCTAAGGTGGTAACTGTAAAACAATATTGTATTCCGGGGGGGGGGAGGGGGGGGGAAGGAGGAGGAGGAAATTACTCAAACCATTCAGGCACTTCAACAAGTGGGAATCATTAAGGAAACCATGACTGCTGTTAATAATCCTGCTTGAAAACCAGACGGCACTTGGAAAATTACAATAGATTATAGAGAATTGAATAAAGTCACCCCCCACACACTTGCAGTTATGGTACTAGACATGGTTACTCTCATAGAAAAATCAGTAAAAATTTACAACCCTGGAAGGTAGTGATAGATCTTGCTAATGCTTTCTTTTTGATAGCCATTACATATTTATAAAGCACATGCACATAACTGTAGTATTTGTATGCAGCTACATTTAAGGGCATTATATAGGCCATGGGGAAAGATAAAACGTGGTCAAAGGACCTTGAATACCTAGCAAGTTGATTACATGGGCCCCCTGCCCTCATCGAGGACACTGTATTGCTGTGGATACAGTATCAAGACTGTTTTTTGCTAAACCCACCAAATATACTAATCAGCATAGCACAACTGAAGCATTAAAACAACTCATTCATCAATATGAACCTTCTCACCAAATACAAAGTGACCAAGGAACACACTGTAGTGGACATAATGTCCAAGATTGGGTTCAAGGGCTAGGGATAGATTGGATATTCCACATTGCCTACCATCCCCAAGCTAATGGCTTGACTGAAAGAATGAATGGAATGTTGAAGGAACAATTAAAAAAGCTAACCAGTACTAAAACTTTACAACATTGGCGTTCACAGCTTACTATAGCAGCTTTTTTGTTAAACAGCCAGAATATTCATAATCAAGCACCCTATGATGGTATTACAATACCTCCAGTACAAAACATGGTGAGGATTGAAATTCTTCCAGATGGTATCTCTCCCAAAATATTAACTATAGGGGAAATGGAATTGTTTACACCAATGGATTGCATGGTGGGACTGTGACCTATTATCCTAGACACAAAGATTCAGATAATAACCCCTGAGAATGCCATATGGTTCTGTACCACAACTTCTCTTATTTTACATCCTTTGTTGATATCAGATTCTTGAGTTCTTGTATTTTAGACATCTTCAACAAATATTTGTGCCTTATCTAGAGGAGATAGCATTGGAACAGTGTTATTGGTGTTGCAAGCCCAACATCGAATTTAAGTTCAATCTGAAAAAGCACAAGCCATAGATCTCCAATCTGTGTGGGCAATTGCCCCACATCAGGTTATCAAACCCAGAGTGATATTAGATGAAGGAGCTGGAGCAATGGAATATCTATTACTGGAAGGAGATGATACTCCTGTTTTGCTCCCTTATCACAAGTTGGCTCATCATGCTTTGTAGTCTTGTACTACAAGCACATGCCCTAGATACATTTTCACAAGATCAACATCTAAATACTTGGATTCAGTTGGCCTCTACTGTAACTAACTCATCTGCCTTTTGTATCAAGGGAAGATCTTTTGACAACACATTTCATTGGCATGCTAACCCCAGTAGCTGTATTACAGAATTATACTATGTTAAGTGCTTTTGATATTAATGTTCCTTGTTATTTTTTTCAAGTAGGCAATGGCTGTACACCAAGGAACATTACAAAATCAGTTGGCGGTAAAATATCTCATCTTCTTCAATGCCATAAACACTGCTCCAATTTTGAAGGCATGTCTTGCTTTGACATAACTGATGAATCAGCCAGCATAGAGGATGACATTCAACATCTCCAGGACTTAATGCATCAAATGAAACAACCTACTGGTGGTGCCTGGCTGGCTGAGTAGTTTAATTCCCTGACAGGATGAGTGGGAGCCCAATTCAAAACATTATTGTAGAGAGAAGTTTATTCCTTTTTTCTATATGTGTTTATTACCACAACAATGCCTCTGTAAATTACCCTGCCCTACACCCTGTGGGATGATTGCTGGAGGCGACTTATTAATATGGCACACCCCCCCTCAAGGGAAGGTGAACCTCCAGGGTGGAATGCAGTGGACATGTAAAGAATCGGTTCCATGGTAGTTCCCTAAGCAACATAACCTGCAACTTTTAGATGTTGGCAACACCAGGGAAACTTGGTATGCTGACTCTAAGAGAAACAACACGGAGGATGGAGTGGAGATGCCGCGGCCAGGCTCTGTGATCACAGGGATAGGGAACTGGAACAATAGGAACAAGAACGGTTAGTCCCTGCATTGAATCCACTGAAGCAAGGAGGTAAAATAATGGGGGTTCTGTCGACTTAATGCCCTACTTCCGATTTATATCACACATGCCCAGTTCTGGAGTTGTGACATGCTAAATCATGTTCTCTGGGTGAACTTTGCTCATTATAATATAATACCAAAACAAACCTCCATCCCAAAAGTTACCCACCTCCAAGGTGCAACCACCCCCCCACGGAGCATGTGCTCTGAATTTTTCCTAGCATATACCTTTAAAAGCAAAGTGAGAGAATTTTATACCAATTTAAATAAAGGTATTTATGACTAGAATCACTCAAGCTCCACCTAAAAGGAAAAATAGGACATAAAGACCCCAAAAGAGGAAGACTATTAGGGAAGATACCATCATAGACAAGTCAGGAAGACATCACTGACTTCTGGGGTCAGTCGACAGGCTGAACCTCTCTTCCCCCCCCCACAGGGATGCCTATTGGGTGAGATTCAAACACTTGGCTGTACCGAGTGCTTCCCTGGGAAACTCAGAATTCTTTAGAGCTCTTTTCTTTCATAATTTAATGCACTTGTAGTCGACTGTATTATCATTTGCACACACTTTGCAGACAGCATATTTATCACTGGCAATCCAAAAGAACCTGTACTGTTGCTTTAATAAACTGCGCTGCTCATTAATCTAGTCGTAATAGTTCGTTAACGCAACCAAACTCCTTAAGTCTGGTAATTCTCATGCACTGAACACAGCTAAGCCAAGTGCAGTGTGCTATAAGTACATCCATCACAATAGTTACATGACTGGACTTATAGCACTGAATTGGACATTACTCAGAAACTAAACCTAGCTGCCTCCAGCCCCTCTGACATCTGAGGATAAGCTGGAATGCAAGTGGGTTTATTTTCTACCAAATTCCTTTACCCTTTTGTTACTGATTGGTTATTGATTATGTTATTTGTTATTGACTAGTTAGTAGCTTTGATTTATTATTGATTTGGTAGTAGTTAGAATAGCTCATGTTTAATAAGAATATAAAATGGTAAGAAGTAGTTTAGCAAAAGTATCTCTATTGTATTTTGCACATTTAATTAACAACCGACAGCTGTTGTGAAACCTTTTGTATAACCCGGTACCAAGGCCGGAGGAATTGGCCAAAATCATTTAACAGGAACATTTAGAACTTAGCTAATAAGTAATAGGAACATATAGAACTTAGGTAACAAGCTTGAGATTTAAGATGATTTTGATAGTGTTTGTCAGTAGGAGTATATTATAACAACCTAGAAGAATGGAGATGATGTCAGAATTTTAAATTAATGGGAACTAATAAGAGTCGAATGAAGCAACTTGTAGTTATTTGCCAAGAAATAGTTAGTTACCTGCCAAAGACCAAACTGCGCAGAATCACCTGAAGGAGGTCAAGAAGCGGACAAGTGAGGAAGACTATGAAAGACCACCAGAGGACTCTAGAAGACCACCAGAGACCTTCAATGTGCATGCGTAAAGGACATTAACATATGCTAATAACTTCCCAGAAATCTAATTAATATGTATAACATTTCTCGGAAATCTAATGAATATGAATGAATAAGTTCAATATAAGGTGTATGATTTTGGTGTTCGGTGTGCGTGGTCTTTTGAGAGGACTCACCCACGCACCCGGCCGTTAATAAAGAAGTGTCTGCTTATCTACACTAAATTGGTGTTGATAAGTTCTTTATTCCGAGTTTTTCGGTAACACTTTAATGCAACAAAGCCCAAACAGACACCTCCAGCTTTGCAGCCCCAGAAGAAGTGGTCCCTTGAGTGAGGGGGTAGAATGTGGGAAAATAAGGGAAGATTGGCAAGGAAGATTATAAACATGCTCAAGTGACCTGCAGCTGGGGTGTAGAAAAAAAAACACATCTTGTGTGCTTGACAAGTAGAACATCTGTGTTTAGATAACATAGGCCTATGGTAGATTTAGAAGCACCCTATCCAACATGCTTGAAATTCCTGCCCTGCTGTGGGAAAGATCAAAGCATGGTGGTAAACTATGCCTGTGCAAATTCCTGAAATACAGGTGAAAACAGCAGGTTTGGTGATCCTCCAGCATGGACTGAGCTCAGCAGTGCCTGCGTCCCCACTTGTGTGCCTCTGCCTGGGTGCTGCTTCAGGGATCCTCTGGTTAGTGAGGTAACAAAAATAAATTTTCTCTTTGCATTTCATCCATGGTTTTGCGGTTGTTCCTGTGTCCTGCCTGTGCCAGCTTATATACTGCTCCCCAATGGCTGGGGGATGGTGTCACTTTATAAGCCAACCTTGAAAAAAAAGGAGACTCAATGCCAGAAGTTCCTTATTAACAAGCAACTTCCAGGTACGATTTGGTTCTACTATTACGCAAAGCACCATCCATAACATCGCTTTCAATTTCTAGAGAGGGAAATCCATGCTCTTCACCCACTTTCTTCAATCATACAGAGATGCCCATGATCCAATGCTACTTCTGGGAAGAAGAATTTAAACTAAAGGGAGGTAAATTTGAAATGAAACATGGTAACAGACTGCCGAAACATCAGTAATTTCTTCAGAACATGCAAATAGTTGAAAGAGCTTGTGCAGAGAACATACAATAGGAACATCTACACTGAAAAAAGATATGTTAAAAGCCAGCTAGCACATTAGATACAACAGGATAAGCTGGGATTTTTTACTGGTTATACTGGTACATGAGCAATCCATTAGGTTAATCATAAAAAAACCAAACTTATTTTAAGAATACAACCTGAGTCTAGTCTAACTCATTTGTGAAACAATGTTTTCAATTTTCATACCCCAATATTTCAACAGTTCTCACAAACACCACAGCAGGAACAGTTTAAGATAATGCAGGTTTTTTTCACCTGTGGTGAATGGCATCAAGGGAGAGTTTAATTTCTATTTTATTTCTAATAGGCTTCAAATTTACCACATGGCATCTGCACCCCTACTGGGAAAAGTTGTTTAAGTCTGAGCTGAAAAAAAACTTTGATAACCACTGGTCAACTGTTTTTAGCACAAAGTCTTTCCATGTCTGTGTGTCAGCTGTGCTGCCAGTTAATCTCAGGCCCATCTTTTTATGTTTATTTCTCCCCTTGTAGAGAGAGAAAGCTCGCCTTCCTTGTAAGGGCATCAAGTATTAGTATTTGTGCAGCAAAACAGACAGCTCAAGAATTAGACTGCCTACTTTCATTATATATCCGGTGATGTTTTAAATAAACGCAGCATAATTAGCTTCCAGGAATTATTTCCTTAAATACAGACGAGAAAGCTTTTGCTCCTCCAGCAATTACTTCCTGCTGCAGAACTGTGGGTCCTACCCACCGAGAAGTCAGCTAATACAACTCTTCTTTCCTGAAAAACGTTCACAGCATACCAGGTGCTATTTCCACACCACCACACTCAGTCGACTGCATTCATACCATAGCCCCCAGGCCCCCACTGCAGCTGGGGCCGAGGCTCCAGCTAACGGCCCGTGAAATGCCTTCTCGCGGCTGCCATGACAACACTATCAGCCCTACAGTCACTCTCCCTGGCCCCTCTCCCACCACCCTCATGATGCCTTGAACAAAGGCAGGAGAAGGAAAATTTTACTGTATCGCTGTACTAACGAACTTTTGCTTGCTTGAAAACTTCAAAATTTCGGTATGTACTAATTAGATAAGAAAAACCTTGATCTTTGTCAATGGTATATGCTGGAGGCACAAACAGACAGGAGGCCTCGGGCCTGATGTGCCTTGGGCCCTGATGATAAGCTTTGAGTTCTGCTGAGTTTTTGTAATTAAAACTTGCCAAGGCCACTTAGCTAGGAGAAAGAGATGACCCACACTGCGAGTGGACACTATGTAAATGATAATATGAATGACTGGAATAAGTTTTGCTTGCTGTAGATAACGGTGTGCACGATAGGTGGAGCAATCCCCCGTGCACCCAGCGCTGCAATAAAGAACGCCCGCTTTCTAAAACTCCAAAATCGAGTCTTGGAGAGTTTCTTTGACCGGCTGTTTCGGTAACACCCGTCGGCCCGCGGTGCTAGCGCCGCCACAGCCCGGTGACTCAGCCGGTCCGGCGAGTACGGCCGGGCACCACCCCCAATGAAGCTCAGACACCCACCCCCCCCACCCCCAACACTCTGAGCGGGAGACGGAGTGGAGGCAAGCCCAGGCTAGGACGGTGGCCCGGCCCCCACACGCCCCCGCCCCGGTCAGGCCTCGACGGCCGCCTGGCCCCAGCCCCAGGAGACCGGCCGCCGCGAGGCGAGCGCAGGCAGCCACGTCCCTCAGCTAGCAACGGAGACCCCACTGCTCAGCCCGACACACCCGCCCGGCGCGCTACCTCCTGCGGCCCGACTGGGCCATACCGCTGGGCGAGGCAGGCAGCGGCCCCACTCCCCGCCACTCACCCTTGACTTTGCCGAAGGTACCGACACCGAGCGTATCACCCAAGATATAGTGCCCGATCTTCACCCGCCCGTGCTCGTGCTTCTGTTTATCCGCTGCCGCCATATTGAGCCAAGAACCGAGTCTGCGCATAGCGCGCGTCCACACTGCAACGCTAGTGAGAGAAGAGAAACCACGTAGTACCCACCCATATCGAAACCCGGCAGTGAACCCCGCACTTATCTCCTTCCCTCCTTCCCCGGGGACAAACCATTGCTGTTCGGGGGGGGGGGGAAGGGCTGGGTCGGCTCAGCGGCGCCCCAAGGGGTGTGGCTCCTGCCGGCGGGCCCTGCCGGCAGTGCGAGGCGGCGGAATGGGAGAAACAGCCCCTGAAAGCTACGGGACGGAGTGAGGGGGCCGGGGAGTTTTTACACCACCACCTCCCCCGAGGAGCACTGGGGATTCACCCGCATTTCGGGACCGGAGGGGAAGGCGGGCGCAGGGCAGTTCTCAGCGGCGGTGATGGTTCCCCTCAGCGCCGGCGCAGTGTGAGGGGCCTGGCCTGGGTCCACCGGTGTTGGAAGCGACACTGCCTCGAAGCTGAAGCTCCCCCGTGTTGCGGGCTGGCACACCATCGCCCGCGGGGCCTGTGCCCGCAGATAGCAGAAAGCTAGGGCTAAGCGCTCCCCACAGCACGGGTTGTCCCTCCTGATGCCAAAGCAAGGAGATGTGTCGAACATACGCGTACTTTTAATTGAGATATGGTGCTATTGCAATGAGATCGCTAGGCTGTCTGCATTGCCACAACTGCAGGGTGCCACGCAATGAGCCAGTGCATGCTGCAAGGTCTGCCTGTGGAGAGCACACAGTAGCTCTCGCTGGGGCAGCAGCTGAATACCCACATGCAGGCAGGGTTTCAGGCAACTAATAATGTGGTATGTTGCATATCACAATTTAAAAGTCCATTCAAGATGCAGTTGTTGCTGACAGGCTTGGCTCTGCCAGTGATGCTGAGAGGGCTGATGGCCAGCAAACCCATTTTGCCACACCACTTGGAGTGGCATCCAGGCACAGGGGAATACAAAGAGAAGTAGGACCCTCTTAACTCCTACTACCTTGACCAGATAACCTGTCCTCCAGTTTGTCTTGCCAACTCGTTCATTCACATTGCATTTAGGGCAGTATCCTTCCTTCCATTCATGCATTGTGTGTTTTCTACATACCAAAGACCATATTCTTTTATCATTGACTATAACTGGATTATTTTTTAATCACTTTCCAACCCTGCCTTCTGTCACAGTAGAGACGGACATGACAAGTAATAGATCATGCAAAATGGCTACTTTATTGTTCTAACACACCTTTTTATCCCCTTCTTTAGAGTATGTGTTAGTATATGATTGGTTTGGTTAGTAACTAACAATTCATGATTGGTGAGTTCGTTAGGACGGTTCTTCTTATCACTATCTTGTTTTTGTACTGGTCTTCTTGGATCTTTCCAGACTCTCAAGGATACACTACAAGCTACTCAAGGTCACGCTGTTCTCAAACTGTCAGGCATTCTGTAGACTCATTGCATCCCCCGACAGCCTTCAAAGAAACAGATGAAACTGGAGAAAGAGTGACAATTGGATGGATATTTTTGCATGGAGAGATCATTGACTCAAGAGGAAGGTTACTGACAACTCCCATCCCTTCACCTCCTTTCCCCAGTTCTCCAGACTAAGTGAATGATATAAACTAAACTGCTTTCTCTTGCCTACTCTAAGCATGGCCCCTGAATGTGTTTGCAAACAGATAAATACATTACAGAAACAATATCAAGATTTTTAAGTGTGCAGACATCAGGAAGTTAAAAAACATTTTTTTCTAGTAATGGTCCTAAATCTGATTCAGAGAACATTCAGTATTACTTATGTTGCAGTCATGAATTTAACAGAAAGTTGGAAAACAGAAATTCTGGTCCCTGGATAATCTTTATATTTTAAAACATCCCTCTAACCTAATGGGATAAAAAATTAAAACCCATCTGTTCATTACTATGGAGGAAAAAATCTGAAAAACTTCATAGGAAATATAAAGAATCCTTTTTTTCCTTTTAATTTTATAGAACCAAGTAATTTGTTCAGCCGATGCCAAAACATAGGCTGGTAAGCAATGTAGGGACTACTCATAATACCTACCCTGTTAAAATTTGCATGACATAATGTAGCGTTCGCTACATATCAAGGTGCCGCGATTAGATCACTGGTTGGCCTGGACCAGGGAAAGAGACAGATAACACACACAGTATGAGTGCCAACTTCCGCCTTTTATTGCGCAGTTGATTCCTTTTACATTAACAAGTGTAGGCGGGGTTACGGATGCGTCATAGGGCTGCGACTAACCCTCCGTCTTTCCATAACATCGCAAGATCTTCCGGGCGCCGAACCCTACATCCCCCCCTCCCTATGACCAACTAGTTTCCACTGTTATGAACAGCTTCACCCAAAGAACCAACTGTGTCAAATACCATAAACACAAGCACATTTCCATATCTAAACCCAAACACTACATCTCAAACACACGCAAACGTAATCCACACAGGTGGTAAATGGAAAGCCAAGGCTTATTGTCTGGGGCATCCAGATTCCCAGCTGTAAGCAACTCTGCAACTCCGTCCCTGACAGCCGGATCCCATAAAAGCATGCATTGATGGGCTCCGAGAGGGATGTCGTCCAGACACGCATCGGGCTCCCCAACTGGCCCTGCATCCACTGCCAGAAATTCGTAGCAGATACCCAAGGCATCACAAGCCAGGATAGGATGACAGCGATCTATAAAGAAAAACACTCAAACACTACGAGGTTAGGGCAGGACGAACCATATGACTATGGACCCATTTCAGTAGCCCTTCAGGCATCTGTACACAGGCATACCCTCACCCAAGACAACGCAGCTCAAATGGCCCTTCCCACTGGCGTGTCTGAAAGTCACGCACACGGACCAATGCGTAGGGACCTTTCTCTTCCGTGCTCGTAAAATATCGCTGCGCCACCGTCTGCTCCAGGTCCCCTCGAACTGTCTGATTTAATGAAGTTAATGCAGTTAACAGAAGATGCTGTATATGGAGAACAGGTGTGTTATCCTGTAACCAGGAGGGCTCCTCCTGCTCCCCCTCCCTAAGCCGACCGAGCAAGGTCTTTAAGGTTCGATGTGCTCGTTTTACAATGGCCTGGCCGTTGCCATTACAAGAGATGCCATGTATAAGGTTAATACCCCAGGTTGTACAAAACCATTCCACCTTTTCCGCAGTAAAAGGTGCACCATTGTCTGTCTTAGTCTGTTGCGGAATACGTAGTTGAGCTATGCAAACACACCAGTGTTGTATAAGTGCCAAACTATTCCATTTAGTGTGCAGTATAGGAAAAATACATCTACTATAAATGTCTACTGTAACATGTAAATGCTGCCGTGGCTTAAAAGGAGCATATTCTGCAATATCTGTTTGCCAGATCTGATTTGGCCGCAAACCACGAGGGTTGACCCCACCCTCCCAAAGGGGTCCTTGGGCACAATGAGGGCGAGCTGCGACAATTTCTTTGGCTTCAGCACGAGAAATAACCGTTAGTGTCACCAAGCCTCATGGACCACAATGCAAAAGGTGGTGTAACGTTATCGTGCGTGCCCTTGCTGGTGTAATGTTATCATCACCAACAACAGCCAACAACGCTTGTGCTGCCTGGTCAGCGCGGCTGTTCCCTTCAGCTAATGGTCCAGGGAGACCAGAGTGACTGGTAACATGAATAGGGAAAACAAGCGCACTACGTAACTGCAAGGCGTTCAGCAGCATACCGGCTATCTCCGTAGAAGCAGCTAGCGCCCATTCCCCTGCAACCAAAAGCTTATATACATACAGTGAATCCATGACCACATTTAAGGGCTCTGTCGGCCAATGTAACAATGCCATGGTCGCTGCCTTGGCCTCCAAAAACTGTACTGAGTGACTTGGTTCAGTATAGTCTACCTGGTGCCATGCCCCATCTTCTTTCCAAACACAAACAGCTTTGCTGGTCTTGGAGGATGCGTCAGTAAAAATTGTGCACTTGTCATTAGGGTGTGTCGCCACCTGCTGTGTTGGAAGAATGGGTAAGGCATGCAAGATCTCCCCACAAGGATGGACCTTATGTCCCGCTATTGTCCCTGTAAACTCTGCTAATGCACCCTGTAAAACAGACACCTTGGTCTGACAGAGAGTTGGCGAATTTTTCATGCCTTGGGGGAACATTTTCCACTGATACCGTTGCATGGGCACTTGATGGTTCCTTTCTGGGATAGAGAAGGCAAACCGCTCACGATCTCCCATGGTCAATGCTATTTGGGCAACAGGAGGAACTGCTGGAACTGTTGTTACATTGCCCTGATCCTGTCCCTCCTTCTCGGTGGTCAGTTCCATGGGAGTACCATTTGATCCTGAGCTGTTGTTGCTGGGTCCTGTACAAAATTTAAAGGGGAGGGCCCGGACCCCATCCCATCATCCCCATCCCGTTTCCCGACATCGGTTCTCGTTGTTTTGCATACCACGGAGCCCCCTGCTGGGCCCCGGGTACACGGCAGCCTCGAGCTCTCTATCCGGACCTACCACATCTCCAACAACGGAGGTTGCCCGCTCCCACCTCCTGAGCCAACCCTCCGGGTCTGGTTGCGCAATTCCTCTCTATATGGCCCCTACCCCCACATCAGCGACAAGCACCTGTACCCGCTTGCAAAACTTGTTCCAACGCCGCCGCTATCGGACACGCTTCCTGTTGTCGCTCTCTTTCCAGTACGTGATGTATCATTTCGCCTAGCGATGAGCCCACTGGCAAATGAGAGAGAAGCGCTGCGGTCTGCGGGTTGGCTTGAGCCTTAGCACACTCAACCACAACCGCTCCCTTAGCCGCCTCCGGAAGGTTTGCAGCCTGTACAGCAAGCTGAAGCCGATCTAAAAAGGCAGTAAACCTCTCGGCAACCCCCTGGCGGATCTTCACCCAAGGAGGATCTGCGCTCTGTCCATAGCCGCGACACGTTTAAATGCGGCCAAGGCGGTAGCCGCGACTGCCGCAAAGTCACGCCCGCGCATGCCCTGTGCCTGCGCCTGAGGTGTCGCAAACTGCCCCTCCCCCATGAGTTGTTCTATGGTCACTCCCGCCAGGTGGTGACCAGGATCCTGAGCATCAGTCACGACCTTAAGGCACTGAGCTCGCCATTCCTCCTTAAACAACAGCAGCAATGATGGGGGCAGCACCCCTCTCGTCAGCTGCATCACATCAAAGGGCGCAACAGGCGTTGAAAGCAGACACTCGAACAAAGTGAGCGCCTGCGCGGAATTCACTCCATGCGCCTGCACAGTACTCGCGAGTTCCCGAACGGTCTTTACGTCAAAAGGTGTCCACTCATACCGTCCCCGCGCCGCTGCCCGAATAGGGAGAACGACCGGCTGAAACTGCACCCCTGAAAGGCAACATTCTTTGGCAATCAGTCACCAGTCTGTGCCCTCTCGGGTGCCCTCTTACTGGCCATCCCCGGCCCCCTGTGTGGGGGGCACTAGCGGCACTGCACGCTCCGCATTCTGTATGGCCCCCTCAAGTCTCCGCAACAGACCCTGTACTCTCTGCAAAATGTTCGGTCCCTCCTCTATTTGAGTCTGTGGCGCAGGTTTTGACGGCCTCCGTATTGCACCACCCCCCTTCTCCTCGTCAGAACTATCGGAATTGCCCTGCGCTGGCACCTCGCGCCACTTCCGCAAGGACCCAGACGAGGGTTTAACCCGTTCCGGCAAAGGCGCAGTAGGCTTAGGCTCAGCAGGCACAGGAGGCTCAATCCGCTCTCCCAGCAAGGGCGCCTGATCTCCTTCACAGGGGGGTGTTTCCTCCTCTGCCACCGTCTCCAACCCCCACAGCCTCCTAACTGCTCCCTCCGCGGGTGGCCGTTCCTCCCGCTCTCTCAACTTACAGTATAAATGTCCCTTAACATCCCTGTCTGGAACCCAGTCCAAGAGGCATTCCTCTAAGCCCTTCCGAACCACCCGCCGTAATTCTTCCCAGGGAAACTTCCGAGGGGGGGCGTACCCGGCCCCGCTGGTGCCGTTTCAATAGGAAAACCCTCGGTCTCCGCCGCACCTCCCGCGTCCCCGCCCTTAATCAGAGAGAGATCGGTCTGCGAGCCCCGCTCCACGACCGCCCACTCGTCTGAGTCTGACTCACTGTCCCCGAGGGCACCGTCTCCCGCTGTTCCTGAGGCGGCGCCTCATCCGCAAACAAAGCAGCTCGCGCCGCCAACCAGCACGCCCCGGGTTTCTGTCCTTCCGTAACCACCCTCTCCACTTTTCCCCAAGTTTGTAATCATTCTGCAGCCCTGCGCTCGCCCCCGAGCGCAGATTGGAGCAAAGACTCCCGAATCTCTCCCCATTTTGGGGGGTTTAAAACTTCTCTAGGAGAACCAATACCTCCCCGGCGCAGCATCCACTGGATGCATTCGCCCGTGGGGCCCTTCCTAATCGTTCCGCGGGCACCCGCCTCATTAGCTAACACCTTAATCACCTGCGCAAGTTCCATCGTCGCCTGTGCGACCGATCACGTCGGGGTCACCACTATGTAGCGTTCGCTACGTATCAAGGTGCCACGATCAGATCACTGGTCGGCCTGGACCAGGGGAAGAAACAGATAACACACACGGTGTGAGCACCAACTTCTGCCTTTTATTGCGCAGTTGATTCCTTTTATATTAACAAGCGTAGGTGGGGTTACAGATACGTCATAGGGCTGCGACTAACCCTCCGTCTTTCCGTAACATCACGAGATCTTCCGGGCGCCAAACCCTACAACATAAAATAAAATAATATTGTAAATGGTAAAATAGTAAAACCAAGGAAAATAAAACTAATACTTAATTTTTATTTGAGCAATTTAGAATTTTCATTTCAATCATTTTCATGAGGATCATCTTTGAACAGAAAATGTGAGAAGCTTTCAGCCTGCACTAATTGACCAGTATAAAGCTTCAATATAAACAAAATTAATTAATATTAAAAGATTGTATCTAGTGCAGGAAAAGCAGGTACTAGTGTTCCTCAGTAAGCCTGCATTAATGTGTAAAGGTGCCAGATTTTTCACTTCCTGAATTCTGAATTCAGATATGTTAATTATGCCCTTTCTAGACATCACCTAAAGAGAAGTATTCCTACAGAAATTATAATTTGTATCACAACTGATGCTCAGCATCAGTAGGCTTGAGAATCATGCTGTCATGCAATTCTTTTGTTCTTGTAATTGGAGAAGAAAAATAGAGAGTATAGAAATCTGGCAATTTCTCTTTATCCAGATTTGAGCTCTGTAGCAGAGCTTCCTGTCTTCTGCTGCTGGACCCATTGGTTCATAACAGAGCCTTGGCATATGTACAGAAAGAGCATGGGGAGGAAACGTGCAAGCATCAGACTTTGTACCCATCTGTATCCATGTGATTTCCTACAGTTCTGCTTAAATGTAAATGGCATTTTTAAGGAAAAACAGAACAAGTTCAGAGCTATTAGCTTCCACAAACATGACTTTTAAATTACTTAAATTTCAATTATAAAATAAAATGAGGCCTTAGCTTTAAAAATGCTAACATTAAAATGTATTTGACATTGGCTAACATAAACTCACCAACTTTTTACTTTGTGGCATATTTTATCTACCGACACTCTGTGTCCCATATCCCACAGCAGAAATATAGTAAGCATCTGGGGTACACATTGCTTTATTGAAAATGTTTTCTGTAGAAGGCTGGTAAGTAGATTCACATTTGAGAAACCTCCAGCGGTGCCCTTGAAGAAACCACACAAGATAGAACCAAGAGCAGTTGATAGAAGCCACAGAAATATAAAACCAAGCATGTACATAAAAACAGAAGTTCAGTTCCAAGAGTTTAATGCTGCTCAGTAGGATGTGTTTGAACCAAGTGATAGCTGGGACCATCTGCAACTACTTGAGTCAGCAAAAAGCCTGAAATAGCCTACCAGTATTTCCAGGATATATGGGGAATATATAGTAAGAATGCACCTATTCGATAAAATAGCTGAAAACAGTTTCTGTAAGTGTAGCTGAGCAGATGACAGGATTCCAGTGATAAATTAAATTTTGAATTCTAAAGAGACGTCAGACCTTTATAGGCCCTAGTCCATAACAAATGTAACAAGGCATGCAAGGCTGCATGGGCTTTTTCCCATGTTAGCGCTTATTGTTATTAAAAACAAAATACAAGCTGAGACCACCAACATTTTTTTCTTTGGTTATTGATCTGTTGGGAACATTATCACAGTCAGGTGGAAATCAGGGTTTGAGTTTTGCTTTTATTTTTTTCCTTTTCTTTTTCTCCCTTCATCTTCCTGTAAAATGTGAGATACAGCCCCACCAACTGGTCAGTGATTGCTCTTGCTTTCCTCCAGGCTATTGTAGACTGGCTGCGTTAAGTCCAGTACAGAAGAAAGGTAAAGTTGAAGTATCTCTATAGGAGTACTTAGCAAGGGGCACTGGCTCCAAGTTAGAGGCCGTGTCTAATGTCTCAAGCATTTCAGCACTTATCTAAAGCATCTAAACGCTTACATTCTCTATAGAATCCTATCTATGGCTTTGTGGAAAGGCTAATCTCTAACATTATAGGAAAAGCAGTGTATTTTTTAAAATACACACTTAGGATCTACAGTTTAGTAGCTTTGATTTAGCTGCTTTGGCAAATTGAAAAATAAATTATATATTGGTCCATGCATGTTAGCTAGCTATTTATTCACCATTTTCTCCTTGGAGCATCACCGAGTAGGCAACATACTTTCTTTTTTTAACAGGTCCATTCCCTTTTGTGGCCCCTTTTGTTTCATCAAGACTCTGATCATCTGCTGTATAAAGTAACAAAACTATGAGTGATAACTTTAGGTCATGGGGAAAATTTCCTTTAATTCATATAGAGGAAAACAAAGTTATCTTCCACTGTCTCAAAATTGTTTAAAACCTTTGTTTGTCTTAGCTTGATGAGAAGGAAAGTAGATGTCTGTTCCAGCAAATCCTTTCTGGTGTGGATTACTGTCACAGGCATATGGTAGTACATAGAGATCTGAAGCCTGAAAATGTGCTGCTTGATGCACACATGAATGCCAAGATAGCTGACTTTGGTAAGCATTGCTATTTTATATCTGATCACGTTTCTGGTGTTATTTAGATCCTGTTAATTACTATGGGAAATATTTATTAAAATGTGTATATTTGAATATCCTGGTGGTAGGACATAATACAAGAAAACCCGATTAGTATGAATGTAAACCAAAATGTGTGCATGTGTGTAGAATTTTTCCTCTAAAGCTTTTTCTTCAAGTCAGGTATTTTCTGTGACTGGGTGAAATTGTGAACTGCCTTGTTTGGTCTTGCTTAATATTTTCTCTGAAATGCTAAATAGACTTAGTTCCCCACCTTGCCACTTCAAAATTGACTCTTATTGCCTGTTTCTCCATCTATAAAATGCAGATGCTTAGCTCTCTTGGAAGTATAGCGCAAGGACAGTTCATCATATTTAAGAACCACATTGCTCTATTAAAATACACTACTCCTACGACTACTCTAAATTCACTTTTAAAACTCTAAATGTGATTGAAAAAATGTAATTAAAAGCACTTAATTGTGACAAGCTTATTAAGAACTTAATAAAAGCTTTTGTATATTAGAGTATGAAAGCTAACCAAGCTGTGTTCTTTCATATTCCCCCCCCCCCCCACACACACACACACACACAAAGGGGCATAATTCCTTCTCTGCAACCAAGTTCTCTGGCCTGTAGTAGTCTTGATTATGCAGCCTCCACTGAGGAAACCAGAAGATATTTTCCACAGCTATTCTAGAAGTGGTAATTCTTTACTGGTCATAGGGTATGCTGAGGGCTGGTGAATGAAGATGGCCTAGTTCTAAAGTACATTTTAATCACTAACAGGATCTAAAAATCAAGCTATACTAAACTGCAGTGATTCAGGAACCAGTTAAAGCAGTGTAAGTGTCTAAATTGTGGTGAAGCTGTGTATACTCCTCAGTTCCCTTACTCTGTATAACCTCTTACAGAATTTTAGGCAATTCTGTGGTAGCATTTTCTACTTTGGCATTTAGAAGCAAATGTGGGTTTTAAGACACTTTCTTGTTATGCTGCTCTCTCCCTTAGAGCAACTTTGTTCTCTATCATGCCTGTGTCATCTAAAATAGACTGGTTTTTGTCTTGGAATGAATATGTTTTCAAACATTCCTAGGTTGTGTGCAATAATGGATTGATGTTACTCAAATTTCTGGTAAACCAAATGCAGGATCATGTGGCATTCTCATATAAAAATTTCAATAATTCCAAACAATGTTGCTTCCTTATTGAGATAAATTAGTTAACTTTCTAATTTGACTTACTAGTGATTTGTTCTAGGTGGTATATGCAGTGTGGAATCATTTTGCTCTCTGAATCTTTAGTAGTTACTCTCATACACTTTCAGGTCTATCAAATATGATGTCAGATGGAGAATTTTTAAGAACAAGCTGTGGTTCCCCTAACTATGCTGCACCAGAAGTAATTTCAGGAAGGTAGTTTCTTTTCTATTGGATGCATGTGTGCATGTGCTTCAGTCATTTTGCTGCTTAATTCTAAAGGCTACAAAACTAGTGCAATTGACAAGCTTGATGCTGAGAAACTGTGGGCTGAACTCTTAATTGCCTTGATAATTTTTCATAAGTATTTAAGGCTTCAATGAACTAGCTTTGAATAGTTCCTGTAATGTGGAGGTGATGTCTAATGTCCCAAATCCAGTGTGTAGAGTGTGCTTGAATTGGTTTAAAACTCTCACAGCTAAGATCTTGGAAGTAGAGGTACAGATAGAAATATGGGGAAAGTTTACTGTGAAGTTGAGCAGCAGTGAAATATCTGCTGCAGAATAGATATTCAGTCTGAAGGTAACTTTCCTTCCCCCCCCCCCCCCCCACTTGGTGATTGTCAAATCTGCTGCTTTCAGCTACCCACCCTAATATCTCTTGCTGATTGGAGGCCAAATGTATGTTTTATTCAGGCAGTAGCATAGAAGATGTAACAAGTTCTGCTATATGGACTCAAACTTCTCAGCCTCCAAGATTTGGAGGCTAGATGACTGCATAGATTCCACTCAGTGATAACCATGTATAACATGGGCTTTCTTGGTAGTAGGTGCAAGTTTCTTTCAGTTTACCATTGTCTTAAACTGTATCTGTGGATTATTTTTATACAATGGAGAAGAAAACTAAGTACTTGTGCCCTAGCTTTTATTACATATTTGAAGGGGAAGGACACTAGAGTTCAAGGGAGGCATAGCACCGAAATGGTATAGTAACTGCAGATTAGTTGTCCCAATTTCGCACACTCTTAATTAATGTGATACATTGTAAGACAGTAGAAAAAAATTCTATTTAAATGTACTAAGCACAAATCACTAATAGTAAACTTTTTCCCAGATTATATGCAGGTCCAGAAGTAGATATTTGGAGCAGTGGGGTTATTCTCTATGCTTTGTTATGTGGAACACTTCCATTTGATGATGATCACGTGCCAACCCTTTTTAAGAAGATATGTGATGGTATCTTTTATACTCCTCAGTACCTGAATCCATCTGTAATTAGTCTTCTGAAACACATGCTGCAAGTAGATCCAATGAAGAGAGCAACAATCAGAAGCATTAGGTAAAACATTAACTGATTTCTGATCACAGGATGCTGGAATGGTAATCTCAGTGAAAATATGCAGAACAAAGAAATCATTCGTATAGCTTGTCCCTGTTTTATAGTCTGAGATGAAAAATTCAACTTCTGGTTGTTTGGCTTTAGCTCTGGCTCTGGCCTCAAGTGGCCAGTGAAGTATCTATTGGAGGTCGCAGTAAAACAAATATATATGTTATATATAGAAATTCTGAGAAACTCCAGATTTAAGACTGCTAAAGCAAACCTGTTTACGTGCAGAATGGTTTGCAAAAACTGCACTGTATTGACTTCTCTGGGCAAGAAAATTCTTTGTTGTTAAGAACTGCTATTCTGTACTGTAAATGTCTGAGGGGAAGTTATGACTCTCTAACCTGATAACTACTGGTTTTATTCATATTTCTGCAGACTCTAAAAAATCAGTTAAGGCTGAATATTCCATGTATAAGATGGCACTTTCTATTTTAGCTTCAAAACTCTGGCATGAACCTGTGTGTGAGTGACAATTACTACATAGAATACTGATAAGTTAAAGCTTGTAGCTACAGATAGCCATCATGGGCTCCAGATTTCAAAATAGGATTCTGGAGAGGGTGACTGCTTTGACAAGTGCACAATGGGTAGAATAAAAAAAAAAAAAAAGGTAGCTGATAAAACTGTCTTTCATGCAGTAGCTTAGTTAGGTTTTCCTGTTTCCTTTGTAAGAAGCTCTAAGGAAAGAGCTCTGAAATACTACCTTAGTGAAAATGCTTCCTCTTTTAGGGTTGGAAGTTAGGAAGTTGGCAATGTTCATGTTCTTTCAGTAGAACAAAATGTGGTACACACATCCCTTGCTACTTTATTACAATGGGAAGTACTTCTTTGCAGAAATCAAAGCATTGTGAGAACTAAACATTGTAAAACTTAAGCTAAGTTCCTATCTACTCATCTAAGTCATGTTAAATAAGTCTGGAAGAGAAGTGATGTGAAAAAGATGTTGAAAAACATTGACTACAGAGCATGGATGGATTTTGAATCCTAAACAATTTTGTATTGTTAGCCGTGAGAGATGTCATCTCAGTTTAAAGGACAAACTCTTGAGTTTAATTGAATACCTTAATTTTTGGGGGGTGGGGGTGTGTGCGTGCAAGGGAAGAGGCCCACTGCAATGAATAGTAACAAAATACTCCTCTTGACTCAGTTATTCAGCTAGAGCTGTGCTTTGTAGTTGTATAGGAAAAGCTTTTTCTACTTCCAAATTAACTACTTGCTTATGATGAAAGTGCGTTTTGCTCGATGTATTTGTGCTGAGGCACGTTCTCAGGCTCATACTGACTAGAGCTTGAGCCATATAACAGCTCTTAAATCTGTAGAAAGACTTTATGCTATAGACTAGGATACTTTTAAAACTAGTGTCATGCCATCTCTTTTGGCTAGTTAAGCAGCTTACTCTAGGCACAAAAAACAATTTATTTTTTTTCTGTATGATTGGGCAGCTTAAGTATTTGGTTCCTTCTGTATATTTCCTTTTCCCTCTTATGAATACTAGCCCATGGATACAATAGTAAAGAGGTACAGATGGACTCTTCCATAGCCTTCCCTCAACTCTTTAAGTCTTGAAGAGACAGCAGGGGGATTTCTGAAGGAAAAAAATTATAGGCAGCTTGTTGGGGGTGGGGAGCATGTGACTTTAATGTTCAAAAATCTTTGTCCAAATATCTACCAAAGAAACTATTCAGTATCAAGATTTCAATTTGTTATGTATGTACTTGGGGAGGGACAACTCCAGTGGGTAGCTGTCATGGTTTAACTCCAGCCAGCAACCAAGCACCACACAGCTGCTCGCTCACTTTCCCTGTTGTCCCACAAGTGGGGTTGTTTACCTGGTGTGCGAAATGCCAATATACACACAGAGCAGAGGTATTTTATTCCAATTCATGTTTGCGCAAAGATGGGGGCTAGGTGGTAATCCACAAAGCTAGCACACCTCATACCTAAATGGGCAAGCAATTTATACAGTTTAGTTATACATATTCAATTTCCAAAGTTCTTCCCCAAAACTATTACTGGTAGTCACTTATCTACCACAGTTTCTATTGGGCTAAAGTTTCCCTGCTTCGAATTAAAGGTACAGTGTTCTTTTATTCTACAGCGCATGCTCAAGGAGAGTGGGGGGGTAAGTATTTTGGTCTTGAATTGAGTCGGTGGTCTGATCTCCCCCTGCCGCCTTTACCTGTCCCCCAGTTACCGAAGATGTTGCTGACTTCATGCCTATTAGCAATTATTCAACTTTATCGGTCGGTGCCTCCTGGGGTAGGATGTTCCCTTCTTATCAGTCTTTTAGTTCTTATTCAGGGGCACAGTTGTTAGCAAGACTTGCATTGTTTATACAGAGGGTATCCTGTTTCACAAGACCTTAAGGTGGCTTAAATACATCACCCCCTGGTGGGGAGTGAATGGGAAGAGTTGAAAATATCTCAAAACTAAGATAGTGGCAGTAAAAACAAACAAAAGCATCCCACAACCATTTATATAAAAAGCTGGTTGAGTTATATGAAGATCTTTTTGGAGATCAAGGTAGTTGAAACCCTTACAGGAAAGAGGATTTTTTCAGTCTCCTGCAAAATTTCTAGCAAAATCTTGTGAAGGAGGTGATTACTTAACATTATGTGCTGTTGTGCCGCACAGAAGGGGACTTGGACTGACAACTGGGGGTTTTGTACAGACTAAAAATAATTTTATTATTTAAATAATTTAATACTTGAAAGGCTTGCTTCATATATATATTCAGACCTTTTTTTTTTTTTTTTAATCTAGGGAACATGAATGGTTTAAGCAGGACCTTCCCAAATACTTGTTTCCTGAAGACCCATCATATAGTTCTACTATGATTGATGATGAAGCCTTAAAAGAAGTGTGTGAGAAGTTTGAATGCACTGAAGAGGAAGTGCTAAGTTGTCTATACAGCCAAAATCATCAGGACCCTTTAGTGGTTGCTTATCACCTCATTATAGATAATAGAAGAATAATGAATGAGGCCAAAGACTTCTACTTGGCTACAAGCCCACCGGATTCTTTTCTTGATGATCTGTAGACATTCGTCTGATCACCCCGTGGGACTCGGCACAGGGTCCACCATACCCTGGGCCACAGAGCACTGACACCAATATGAGGATGCTGCAAATGGCGTTTATTCAACTGCGTCACGCCCTTATATACTGCCTGTCGGTCATCCCGCCTCCCTTAACCCTTCTCTTTCCGTACATCGCGAGATCTTCCGAGCGCCAATCCCTACAATGATCACAATCTGTCTCGCCCTCATCCTGAAAGAGTGCCATTCTTAGTAGCTGAAGCACCACGTCCCCGCCATACTCTTGATGAGCTGAATCCACAGAAGTCAAAACACCAAGGTGTAAGAAGAGCTAAGTGGCACTTGGGAATACGGAGTCAGAGTCGACCTAATGATATCATGGCTGAAGTTTGCCGAGCAATTAAAGAACTGGACTATGAATGGAAGGTAAAATAATAAAGGATTTTTACAGCAGACAACAGTAATTTTTTGTTTGAGCTGTGTAATTACATAGCCTAGAAGTCAGAAACTACATTCTCCTGTGCTGGAAAATAATCTCATGTGCGTGTGCTGACTGCTTGTGCCTGCTGTGCAGGAAGGGTTTTGGGGGAGACTTATTTATGCTGACAGGAAAAATCTTGCTAATGTGTTTAACCTTTCTACTGGGGCTGTGGGAATGTGTTGAGTGGGGTTCTTTTGTTTGGTTGTTTTTTGTTGGAAAAAAAAATTAATGCTCTGGCAGGCAAGCCTGAAATCACTTGATAATACCAGCGAGTTGAAATAAGAAAAACAATATGCAGTGCTTCTCAAGCAGTTCCAGTTACTAACTCAAATCTCTTTTGTACTAGGTTGTAAATCCATACTATCTGCGTGTTCGAAGGAAGAATCCAGTGACAAGTGCATATTCCAAAATGAGTCTACAGTTGTATCAGGTGGACAGCAGGACGTACTTACTGGACTTCCGTAGCATTGATGGTATGTGAAGACTTGCATAAGCTAATGGAATTGTAAGGGAAATAATACTAAATACAAACATGTCTTAATTTACTTGTTTACAAGTGAAGTAAGTGTTGTCCTTTATTAGTTTAAGCCAAGCTAGATCTGAATTAGTGTTTCTTTATTCCTTCCTGGTCTAGTGTTCCTGCGACCAGATGGTTAGCTGCTTCATCCCTTAATCGCTTTTTAGCTATATCAACTCTTGAACTGCTCCATTTTGTGTCTGCACCAGCACTAATACTGTTACCTGATCAGAAAGTAACTTCCAAAACACACAAAGTATGTTTAGAGAGGAGACATTGCTTTATTCTTTGTTCTGCACAGGGTGCAAGGTGGAAGATTTCCACAAATAGAGAACCCCTACTGAGGTTTTCAGTCCATACTTATACACTACAGTTAAAACACCACACCTATCTAATACATATGTTCCACCTAACTATTCATTATGTTGAGCAAGCATGACGTGGTGTTCTCTTGAGCATCCCAGAGTGTTCTACGCCTGCACGGGGGTCTCTGGTGGTCTTCGGTGGTTGTTTGAGGAAGAATACCCCTACTCCTTTTGTCCTTTTATGGTCATGCGTCACCTGAGGACACCAGGGTCTCTGTTTCTCTCTCCACCCCCTTGTTTCTCAGTGCCCAAGGAGGATGTATGTCCTTAATTAGCAAGTCTGTGACTCTGAAATGTCCGTTATCTGGTGTCTTGACTTTTATCCAAACACTCCTTAAGCATCCTCTATTGTAAGCAGAATCTTAAACTAGATAAGCTTTACCTTGAGTACACATAATCTAAACAGTCCTTGAATAGCAAGCATATCACACTTCTCACGTCTTAGGGTTTTTTTCTTTAAGCTATCACTGCCTTCTTATTTGTTAATCAGTCTTTTGAAGGCTTGAGGCAACAATACCACTGGTGCAAAAGGGGAAGGATTGTGGGAGGTGAGAGATTTGGATCAACCTAAACTGCCTTTGGGGCCTCACCCCCAAATCTAAACATTAATTTAGATCTGAAGTAAGCATGTGAACATATTTTCCTAGTGAAGATAAAGCTTGGCATCTAGGCATGTGAATTTGACTTGGGCTGTACATTGCTGTACTTGATCTGGCTGAGATGGAGCTAATTTTCTTCATAGCAGCCTGTATGGTGCTGTGTTTTCTATCTGTGACTAAAACAGTGTTGATAACACACCAGTGTTCTGACTATTGCTGAGCAGTACTTGCATAGTATCTAGTCTTTCTCTTTCCCCACTGTGCTGCACGCAATGACTAGGCCGAGGGTGAACAAGAAGTTCGGAGGGGACACAACCTGAACAGATGACCCAGATTGACCAAAGGGATATTCCATGCCATATGATGTCATGCTTAGCAAAAAAACTGAGGGGATGGGTGTTTGGGGAAGGTAGCCATTGTTCAGAGACTGGCTGGGCATTAGTCTGCTTGTAGGAGGTGGTGAGTGGTTGCCTTTGCATCACTTTTTTTAAATTTTATTTTATTTTTCTCCTTCCTCTTATTAAGCTGTATTTATCTTGACCTATGAGTTTTTTCTTGCTTTTGTTGCCGAAATCCGGAATAAAACTCCTTAACAGCAATGAGAAGTTAAGAAGCAGGCACTCCTTTATTGCAGCGCTGGGCACACAGGGGATCACTCCACCTAGTGTGTGCACCTGTCTGGTTTAATCATGCAGGTCAAATGCACACCTGTTATACATATTCACTAAATTTCTGGGAAATGTCATACATAATCATCAACTGTCCGATAAATCATTAGCATATGTAAATGTCCCTTTACGCAGGCGCGGTGAAGTCTCTGGTGGTCTTCAGAAGCCCTCTGGTGGTCTTCCATAGTCTTCCTCACTTTGTCCGACAGTTGACCTCTCTTATGTGATTCTGCGCAGTACGATTTTCGCCATCATGTATTAGATTTACATAAAAGTACATTCAATGTTAATTCTTGAATTTAACGTTTCTAGTGATTGGCCCTCAGTCACACCACCTTATCAATATTCTTATACTAAAACATTCATTGGTTAATCTTACTTAATTCCACTAACTGGAATCTTGATCAGAGTGGGGTTTCTAAGCAACAGAACTAAGGTCCATCCATAACGATCTCTCTCTTAGTTTCTTAGGACAAAACACTACAAACTAACAAATCGGTGGAAGTTTCTACGGTTAACTAATTTTAGACAATACTTATTCTTTTATGATTGTATACAGCACATTTTGTATGTTCCTAAGTTTCGATGACTATATTGTGAGCTTCAAACTCCTATGTTCTACAATCTTTACCTTTTGATCAAACCCAGCTTATATAAAATTTTAACTTATCACAATATTTGTAACACTTTTTTGTCCTTCCAATTCTCTTCCTCCATTGCACTGAGATAGGGTGGAGTGAATGAGGGGCTGGCTGGGGGCTTAGCTGCCAGCCAGGTCCAACCCACCAATGCTAGTAGTAGACAAAATTTGAGATGGGAATTGTATGCTTGCAGTAAATGAAGTCTTGAAAGCAGTTGGACTAACCTGTAGAAAAATCTATTTTATAGTGACAGTAACACAGCATGTAACTGTTGTGGTTTAACTCCAGCTGGCAACTAGGCACCACACAGCTGCTTGCTCACTCTCCCCCAGTGGGATGGGGGAGAGAATCAGAAGGGTAAAAGTGAGAAAATTCATAGGTTGAGATAAAGACAGTTTAATAGGTAAAGCAAAAGCCGTGCATGCAAGCAAAGCAAAATAAGGAATTAATTCACTACTTCCCATCAGTAGGCAGGTGTTCAGCCATCTCCAGGAAAGCAGGGCTCCATCACATGTAACAGTTACTTGGGAAGACAAAATGCAATAACTCCGAATGTCCTCCCTTCCTTCTTCCCCCAGCTTTTTACTGCTGAGTATGACATCACATGGTCTGGAATATCCCTTTGGTCAGTTGGGGTCAGCTGTCCCAGCTGTGTCCCCTCCCAACTTCTTGTGCACCCCCAGCCTACTTGCTTGTGGAGCAGTGTGAGAAGCAGAAAAGGTCTTGTTGCTGTGTAAGTACTGCTCAGCACTAAAACACCTCGGCATTATCAACACTGTTTTCATCACAAATCCAAAACGTAGCCCCATACCAGCTACTATGAAGAAAATGAACTCTATCCCAGCCAAAACCAGCACAAACTCCTAAGTCAGATATCTTCCTGAAAATGGAGGAGCTAATGTAGACTGGTCATAATGCTTGTTTAAGGGCATAGTCGACTAAAGCAGAATTACCTACGTCCAATGGTGTATATGACATGCCTAGGAAAACATGTGGCATGGAAAAAGGATTTACTGGAATATGGCTGGATTACAGTATATGATGGCTAAGGCTGTGACTCATGACAGTTTAACCTGATCTGACTTGGCACTGCAGTTCTTGCCTTGTCCCTTCTGACAATACAAGTGCTTGCTTAGATCCACTAGTATTTGATACAGGAGATAAATACTGCAGTATAGGACAAATGACATCCCTGCTGGAGGGGAGATGACTGCTTAGAGCCATGCAGCTGGGGGGGGGGGGGGGGGGCAGCCTGCTGCAGTCCTTGCCTCAACTCCTTGAGGAAAACCCAAACCCAAGGGCATGGGTTTGGCATCTCTCTTCCAATAGTGAAGCTGACTTGACTTTCCCTCTGCCACAGCTAACTGTTCTCTATTCCTCTTGTCAAACTGTAGTTTAAAGTAGCTTTGAATGTGAAAAGGCAATCTTTCCTGCGTTCACTAATTTCTCCTGGAAATAACTTTTTCTGGTGCCAGGTGTGAGTCAAAACTAATGTTGAGTATTTAAAGTAAGAATAGAGATACTTCAGCAGAACATTATTTCCTCCTCATACTGAAGGTACTTCCATCTTGGAAGTAAACTTAAACTGCTGTAGCCCAAATGCATATTAAGGGGAAAAACTTCCAAAAATGAAGGATAAATTAATGTAGGCGCTAGCAATTAATGCATCAATGAATTATAATAAAAATACAAATAACAAAGTATAAATAACCAAATAGAAAGAAAACAAATATAATAAAAATAAAGTTAATACTAGCAAAAAGCATCTACAAAATGTTTGAACTGTTATTTGACTTAACCTTATGACGCTATCCTGTTTCTGTTTTAAGTTTAAACTAAATCAATTGAACTATTAGCTGCTGAAACTAGTTAATGAAAAATATAGTGAGTGCTGGTCTAAACTAAATCAGATAGTCCTGGAGCACAGTTCAGAGCACAAGAATAATTTGCATAAGGACATTTGATTCTGTGTTGCTATATGTATAAGCTTTTATTTTGTATCAACAATATACCATTTGCAAAAGCTGTTTATGTATTAAGATTTAAAAAACAAGATTAGAAGTGTGAGAAAGGGAAGATGTTTGCTGTTCCTATGACTGATTTGATACAGATAACTAATTTTCCTCCTCTTTCCACTTGCCCCCCAGATGAAATTACTGAAGCAAAATCTGGGGCTGCAACTCCACGGAGATCAGGCTCTGTGAGCAACTGTAGATCCTGTCAAAAAGATTCAGATGCTGATGCACAAGGAAAATCTGCAGATATATCCCTTACCCCATCAGTGACCTCTTCGCTTGACTCTTCTAAAGCTGACTTAACTCCAAGACCAGGGAGTCATACAATAGAATTCTTTGAGATGTGTGCAAATCTTATTAAAATACTTGCACAATAATTTTGAAGAGGGGCTTGTTTCTTTTATAGTAACAAGCATGCCTAAATCATAGTCAGATGCTTCCAGTTATAATCAAGTTAAATTAAGGCACTGAAAAAACTAGCCACAGAATGCAATTTGCAGAGGGATTGGAATGATTATGGGCAGTTATGTATATTATTTTGAAGCTGGAGTGAATTCTGATTGTCTGCTGTCCAATAGCATAATACAGGTATAGGAAGTCACATGCCCTTGGGGCAGTGTTCATAACACTTTACATTGATTGCACATTAGACTTCATGTAACATTTAAGTTACATGGACCTTCTTGGTTTTTTCACTTTGGTAATGCATACATCTGATGCACTGTAAGTAAATGTACACTTACTAGTTCAATGACCTAAGTATGACTTGTTGGTCACCATCTACAATTGTGCCTCAGTTGATCAGAATTGTCAACATCTAACAGTAATGTGTTAAAACTGCTGTGTTTCCTTCCCCTTACTTGACAGTAAATGATAAAGAAGTTTAATGCATTATAACATACTACTTTTAATAATGGATAAATTTGATTAAATGCATGCAAATCCAACCAGGTGGAAATGCATGTAGGTGCTCTGTAATGCACTAAGGGTGAAATTCTGTGGGCTGTAAGTAGAACAATTGAGGCCACAACAGTGGTGAGAGACTTAATGCTGAGAAGACTTGGCACCCTGTGGGCTGAAACAAAATGTTGCTTCGTGAAGAACTGTCAGCAGGTTCCTGATCTGTGCAGATTTGCTAGCTTATACCTTAGTGTGGTAGCAGCACAGCAGCTCACCACTGCTACTGCAGGCTGAGAATCCTGTTCCTTATAAATGTGCGCATGTAGTTAAGAGCACAGCTCTAAGGGCTCTTGTGTGCTATTCCAGAATCTAAAATTTACAGGTTTTTAAAATATATGTTAATACTTTGATATAGCTATTTATATTGTATGCTAACTTAGTGTATATTATATAGAATTCACTTTGCAGTTGAAACTACATATATAGGTTTAGGTTTTCCCAAGCCACCTTTATAGTGAACTCTATTTAAATTGTGACATTAATAGTACAACTTTTCAGTTGAACATTTAAAACTGATCATGAGAACTTGACTGCTGATATTCAAAAAGTTTTCAACAGTAGATTGCTATTACCAATGACATAAATCCTTCTGCATTTATGGTTTTTGTAATGTTTCAGGAAGAAAATTGAACCTTAAATGTTAATCACAGCTAGTACTTGCAAAAAACCATTTAATCTCTTGTAAACTGGATGTAATTATCCACAGTTCCATTTTCATCTAGCACTAATAGATGTAAACATTAAACAATAAACTGTATGTCAGAAAACACTTAGTTTTGCATTCAAGAATGAGTGTTCTCTTCAAAATAAACTTCATGACTTACTTTCGAAGATTGTTCTCCCAGTTAGAGACTGGAAATCAAGGCATTACTATGAACAGTGAAACCTGGACTCTTAAAATGAATGAGGGTTCTTGCCAATGACTAGCTGAAAACTGCTAGCTACAGCTATAAGAACAGTCTAATCCAGGCCAACTGTGGCTTCAGTTCAGAAATTCGTGTTATGAATATGCACAGCACAGAATTTGAAGAAACTTAAAGCTGCTTAAGCCCTGGATTTGCTGTAACTGCATTCTGAACTGGGCAATGGTGTGGTCTGCCTAGTATGTAGGTACAAGCTACAACTTCAGTTCTTTATCAAGTGTCACACGTGGTCCCTGTAATGCAAGGTTGTATTACTGTATCTCAAAGTGGAAGATTTCTCTTAAATAAAGCTTTGGGTTTAAACCCCTAAGATTGAGATGTCAACATGAGGGACCAGCTGCAAATCCTACTTAAGTTGTTTTCTGTTTGGGGTTTTTTTAGCCTTTTAAGAATTGGTTCTGATGTACTGAATAAATCTGTGTACTCACTTTCATTACCCTTTTATTTTGAAATTGTTAAATATTGCACTTGTACAATATAACAAATGCACAGATTATTTTTTTTATTGCAGTAATTCCTCATCTGGAACTGGTTTCAGATCACTGAAAGGGTCTCTTGCATATTAAACTAAGTATTTGCAAATGGTAGCTGCTCCTGGTTTGCAAATTTGTAATGCTGACCACAAATGCAAGGTGTCAAGGTGCAAATAGCTTTTAATTTTTATATACTTTTTTGGCCCTCTTGTGCATTAAGGCAACCATGGTTTTTACTTTGTCTTGGTATCTGGAAGTTAAAGTAAGTTTCTGGCAGGAGTGTACTGTATGCACAGTTTTAAATAAAGTAAATTTTATTGGTATGATAAATCAGTTTTGATGGCCAAAAGTTTCCTGATGGAACAGAGTTGGGATTTGGGGGGGGGGGGGGTGGGGGTTGATACAGTGTGGGGGAGGGAGAAAGGGGGACTGACAAGCTATTTGAATTCAGAACAGTTGTCTGTTGTATAACTTTCCTATACTTTGTAGATATTGCTGTTGAAACTCTTTTCTTCGAATGTTCCTACTGATCTTGCAGACCTTTTTTTAGCATTGCATTAGTATCTGCCAGTAGGCTGTGAAACAAAACTTCGCTGATAAATCTGCCAGGGCTGTAAGGAGGCAGCTTATGCAAATATACAAATTGGTCAAATATGTTACTCTATATTCCCAAGTTTGCTCCAGTTGGAGTATGTTGAATTATCTTGCCTTTGTATTGTATTTTTTTCAAAAACATGGATAAACCTGGTTATCCATGTGCAATATAACTCACTAGGTAATGGATAAAAATTTCATCTTGGTGGTGCAATATTTCAAAAAAAACCCAAACAACTTTCATGGTTGTTTTGATATGACTGTTTAATACAAACCTGGAAATAGATTTTATTTTACCAGTTGATTACTATCGTAAGATATAAAGTCCTGTTCTTTAACAAAGATCTGCCTACTTCCTGTGCTGTGGGTGGTTTGTGTTGGGTTTTTTGGTGGGTTTTTTTTGACAAAGCTGAATGGCTCAAGTGCTTGTTTATAACTAAATTTTTAAACTCTCAAAACTTAAACCTAAGTAAACATAAAATATTAAGCCATCTTGTTTGAAACTGTGCATGCTGTCTTCTAGTGTTATATATGTTATAAATTAATAGACAAACTTACAGTTGTTTTAAAAACAGCAGTAATTACGATTTTAGAATAAGCAGCACCATGACAACTAAAATTGTTGCAGACTTCCCAGGTAGGCAGGCTGGGTGCTACCAACTGCTAGCCTGGTGACTGACCAACTATTTTCCCTTGGATCCTATAAACCCTCTGTTGCGAAATTCCATACGGGGATGGACGACAGGACACCAATATGATGATCAAAGTCGCCAGTTTATTGAGCATAGCTGATCATTCTTATACAATTCTCTAAGTTCCTTAAAAGCTTTGATTGGTTGCTGCATGCGAGCACGTAGTGTCCACGTGCACAAGCATAAAATATGATTGGTTATATCGACACTGTACATGCGTATAAACATAAGATGTAATTGGTTATACTAACTCTGTACACGCGCATAAACATAGGACATAATTGGTTATATCAACTAAAACATGCAAAACTTGTCTCAGTCTAATTGGTCAAGATAAACTGCCGAACTGAGGTTCTTTGTGCCAAGTTCCCTTTATCGTGGAATGCGCACCTGTGTTCTTCTAATTGGCATCTTTCTTTTTTTGGTCTTCTTGTTTATTCTGTTCAAGGCCTTCTAAAGGCGTCTGGAATGCTCTTGTGACCGTTAGCTAAATATGTGTCCACAATTCCTCCTTTTTTGTTTTTTTTTTGTCAATTAACACAGCCTTACTTGATCTATCAATTAATTTTTAAACACATTTGCAACATACAAGGATGGACCATCTGTATATTCTTGCGCCGTCTTGCTCCGCGAACTCAGCCCAGCAATCAGTAGGTGCCAGCTTTACGTGGGCGTCCCCACGGAGGCAACAATGGCCTTGCCGTACACCAGCCCGATGCTCTTTGGAAAATCCCGGTATTTATACATTTGCAGAGGAACGGATTTCAGCACACGTGGCCAGCGGGTGCCAAAATCCGCCTCATTTGCAACCTATGACGCATGCGCTTGCTGGCCAGGCGCGCTGCACAAGTCATAGCCATCCTGTCTATTGCTTCATGGGCTTTGTGATGCGGTTGCAATGCACAGAGAATCTTGACCTGTTATGTTGGCCAAGGTGACCTACACATTAGTTTTTGGCTGAGGTGGTATTCATATTGCCGCACCATCTAGGATGTTCCAGATGATGATGGTCGTACAAATCGAGCGGGAGTCCGTCGTGGGCCTGTATCTGTGGAATCACAAGCATAACCTCGCGCCCAGGTTATTAATGGAAATGGACCTTCCCGTTGCCCTGTTTCTAGATTCTTAACTAAAACCATGACCTTACCCCTAATTTTGGCTTTAGCTAACTTTTCTTGTGGAGAGAGATTCCCTACTCCCCCTGTCCTGGGTTCAGCTGGGATAGAGTTAACTTTTACAGGAACCTGGGAGGTGGGGGGCATAGCCAAGGCAGCTGACCTGAACTAGCCAAGGAGCTATTCCATACCATGTGACATCATGCTCAGTATATAAATGGGGAGCGGGCAGGGGGGAGGGGGGTGTCTCGGCTTTCGATGTGGGAAGTGGCGGAGCGTCGGGTCCCGGGTGGTGAGCAGTTGCACTGTGCATCACTCTTTTTGTATACTCTTTCATTAGTACCGTTGTTGTTGTAATTTCTCTGTGTTTGTCCCAGTAAACTGCCTTTATCTCAACCCTCGAGCTTCCAGTTTCTTTTTCTTTTCTCTCCTCCGTCTCCTCCCCATCCCACCGGAGGGGGGCAGAGGAGTGAGCGAGCGGCTGCGTGGTCCTTTGTTACCGGCTGGGCTGAAACCACGACAGCCCCTTTTAGTGTTTCATAATATGAGTAACTCCCCATTGCGGAAAAAATTCCTGAGTCCGCCGTGCTATAAAACATGGTCCGTTATCTGTTTTTATCTGGGCCGGGACACCCATTACTGTAAATGCTTGTCATAAGTGTGTTTGTAGATGTCGACTTGTTTCGCCCGCAAGTGCTGTGGCCCATACCATCAAGCAATATGTATCAACAGAAACATGAACATAACACAATTTTCCAAAAGCTGGTACATGAGTCACATCAGTCTGCCACAATTGCAAGGATTGCAGACCCCTAGGATTTACAGCGCCATCTCCATGCCCAGATAATTTCTGGCACTCAGCACAGGACTGAATGATGGCTTTGGCATCTGCTATAGAAATTTGAAACTGTTTGGCTCATACTTTCTCTGGGTGGTGGAAAAAAACTATGAGCTCCACGTGCCTGTAGAAGTTTATTGGGGGGTGGTCCAGTCCATACAGGATTAGCTAGTAAATCAGCTCGTTTATTCCCTTCTGTGATCCATCCAGGCAAACTGGTGTGACTTCGCACATGCATTATATAATAACACTTTGTCCGTTGGTTTAACAGAAATAGCAACATCTTAAATTTTTCAAACAATGTGACGTTATCAATTTCTTTCAAATAAGCCCGTCTCAAGCGTTTTACTACACCTACCACGTATAAAGAATCAGCAATAATATTGACCTCAACATCCTGCCACTTTTTAAATACTTCTATTGCAGCTTGAAGTTCCACCACTTGGGGGGAGCCTTCACATGTGACAATGTGATTTTTCCATACCTGACCTTCTTTCCAAACTACTACTGCCTTTCCTGTTTTTCCACTGCCATCCGTAAATACTGTAGGACCATCAGTAGGTAACTCTGCACACAATTCTTTTTCTTCTAGTTGTATATTCTGTAGCAAGGTAAACATTTTGTGTGCAGGAAGATTAATATCTGTCTTTCCTTCGAAATCTGCAAAAGCAATTTGTAGGGTTAGGCTATTCTGTAGACACCATTGTAAATATCCTTGAGTCAAAGGAACGACAATCGTGTGTGGTTCTTGTCCACAAATCTCAATAATCCGACGTCTGCCCTTTATAATTAATTCTGAAATCATTTCAATTCGAGAAAATAAGGTTTTTCGGGCCTGGTGAGCTAAAAAGATCCATTCTATTATTAACAAGTCTTTGTGACTCCCCTCCCATTGATATATGATCCCGAGGGGTTGTTTTTCTCGGTTTAAAACGCTAAGATTAATGTCAAGATTTTCTTTAATCCTAAAAGCCTGACTCTGGGATATTATATCTGCTATCTGTTGTAATGCTTGTTTACCTTGAGGGGTCAATTGTCGAGGTGCCGTTAAGGTAGTGTCGCCTCGTAACATTTCAAATAAAGGGGTCAGAAGCTCATTATCTATTCCCAACAGTGTTCGAACCCAATTGATTGTCCCCAGTAATTTTTGCACCTCATTCAATGTTTCAATCTTGTCTGTAATTTCCAGTTTTTGTGGAACTATAGTTTTTTCTAAAATCTTCCAGCCTAAATATTTCCATGGTTGCATTTTTTGTACCTTTTCTGGTGCTATTTTTAAACCAAAATCAGACAACTGAGTAGTCAATTCTTTGAGCTTTTCGGATAACTCTCTTTTCCCTGCTATCAAGATATCATCCATATAGTGATAAATAATCAAGTCTGAATTTTGTTGTCTAAACCCTTTTAGAGCTTGGGATACATAGGATGGGCATATGGTTGGAGAATTTTTCATTCTTTGTGGCAGAACTACCCAATGATAACGTTCCACGGGTTCCTGTTTGTTTATGGTGGGGATAGAAAAGGCAAATTTTTCCGCATCTTTCGGGTCTAAATATATTGTAAAGAAACAATCCTTTAAATCAATAATCAAAATGTTCCATCCTTGTGGAATCATAGTAGGCATGGGTAACCCTAATTGAAGGGCTCCCATATTTTCCATTACTTCATTTATTTTTCTTAATTCATGCAACAGTCTCCATTTCCCAGATTTTTTTGGAATGACAAAAACTGGTGTATTCCAAGGGCTCGTGGTATTCACCAAGTGCCCTTGTTCCAATTGCTCCTGTACTAACTGTTTCAAGATGGCGACCTTAGATTCAGTGAGCAGCCATTTATCTACCCAAACCGGTTCCTCTGTTTTCCATTTCAGTTTTAGGCATGGTCGCCCGTCAATGGCCGCGCCACAAAATTGTCTCCTGTACTAAGCACACATCCCATTTGACTTGATGCATCCCTGCCTATCAGGTTCATAGGGATATTGGTTACATAAGGTTTGATATAAGAAACTGAATTTTGACAAATCAATTGGATCATATATTTGCTTTGTCGAGTTTTTGATAATCCTCCCACACCGAACAGTTTCAAATCCATCTCAGAAAGCTCCCAAGTGACAGGCCAGTCCTCCCACGGCAGAACCATTACATCTGCTCCAGTATCCACTAATGCCTGTAATTTTATTTTTTCTGGCCTGTTCTTTGCATTTTGTAACTCTACTGATATACTAGGTTTTGTTTTATTGATCTCCATTGACCACATAATTTGAGCTTCTAATCCCGTAGATCCAAACCCTGCATTGCCACGCTGTTGATTAACCTTACATGGTACATTTGCTTTAAAAGGGACTAGCTGTGCAATTTTGCTTCCTTCCTGTATCGATACTGGTGGAGACAGTGTCCAAATCATAGCATAAATGCGACCTGTGTAGTCTGCATCAATCACCCCGGGAAGCACAAAAATTCCTTGTAATGTTATACTAGACCGTCCCAACAACAGGGCACTAAGCCCATTACCTAATGGTCCTTGTGCGTTTACTGGCACACGGTGTACCTGAGAGTTCCATAGCAGAATGGTTTCTATCGTTGAGACATCCACTCCGGCACTTCCAGCTGTTCGGGCTGGCAATTCTGCCAGACATCCTTCTTGGCGCCGTTCTGGGATCCTTTCGGAGCTCCTGGGGTCATCACACCACTCCTCGCACTCTTCTTGTAGTTTCCCGGCGACGGGGTACCTCGAGGTGGCAGAGCTACACCTTCATTTGTGAAACGAGATCTACATTGGTTAGCATAATGTCTCCCTTTATGACAACGAGCACATATTTTAGGCCCAACTTCCACTTTGTTTCGCCCCTCTTTACACTGAAATTGCAAATGTCCCGGTTGTCCACATTTATAGCATTTCTTAACATTTTTTGTATCCATTCGCATGGCTACAGCAAAAGCATTGGCCGTTAATGTAGTTTTATGCTCCAAAGACCCAACTTTGTTACAGGCCTCTATCATATCTACTAGTGTCACTCTTCCTGGCATCGATTGTAGTATGTTTTTTACAATCTGCATTTGCATGTTCCACGGCCAATTTTATTATCAATGCTTCTTTGGCATCAGCATTATCTATTTGCTTTTCAATAGCATCTCGCAGACGATCAATAAAGGACATGTAAGGTTCCGTATTACCCTGCCTTATACTTGTAAATGATTGTTCTGGCTTTCCAGCTTCAGGCAAGGTTACCATTGCCTTCAGAGCTAAGGAAGCTGATTCTTGTAATGCTTCCACCGGTAGCCTTGCTTGCCTATTAACATCTGCAAAGTCACCAGTCCTCATCATTTGTGCAGCAGTGATCATATACCGCGGATCTCCTTCTGGGCGGTCGAAATTTCTTAGTGCCGCTAAATCACATAATTCTGCCCATTTCACCTTCCATAATAGACGCTGAGTCGGGGTTAAAATCATTGTAGCCAACTGTGTACAGTCAAAGCCCGTTAAAATTTGACCAGAAAATATATTCTCCAATAACGCCTGACTAAACGGAGCAGACAGTCCATTAGCCATTACTGTTTTCCGTACTTCTTTTATCAAATCCCAATTGAACGGTTGCCACACGTTTGGGGCATTCTGCCTGACTGTAACTGGAAAAGCCACAGGATTTAGACCTTCGGTTAACATTTTATCATTTATGTGCTTCCATCGCTTTTTTATAGCTTCTCCTGGGGATATATCTGCCTCATAGGGAGGTGCAGAGGGGATAGGTCTCTGCTCGAGAGGCAGCTTACTTAAAGGTTGATCGTTGCCTCCATTAATGACATCTCCCTCGGTGTTTAATTCCTCATCACTGTCCGAATTATTTACCACCTCGCCACACACACTTTTCTTTTTTTTTTTTTTTTTTTTTTTTTTTCCCCGGGGTATCTTCAATTGAAATTTTTGCAGCGGCTGTAAGTCTGTGTTTGTAATACCACAATAAGGTCGAATCCACTGTAGGTCTCCGTTTAAACCCTTTTCCCTCTTTGGGCATTATTTCCCCTTTTTGTACACACAGGTCAATCAATTCCTGCATTTTATCCTTGGGGGATTTCTCTTCCGCCTTACCCACGACTTTAGCAAAAGAGTCCATACTTTCTACGATCGCATTTGCTGCTTTTTCATATGCTTTTTTCGTCAACGGTTGCCTAGATTTACCCCGTCTCTTTTTCGCATTTCCTCCAGCAATTCTAACATTTTCTCTTTTTGATCTAGTATTATAGTAGCCAAATCCTCGTTTGCATTATTTGAATCAGGGTATATGCTAGGTATAATTTGTTCATGTTGAATGGTGGTATCTGGGGGCTGTTTTCTCGTAGGCGGATTTTTACTCACTCCCTGATTCTGTAGGGTTTCCTTTAATCGTACGGTTAGGGAGGCTTGGGAACTGTCAGATGGCTGATTAATATCGGCAGTCCCAGGGAGTGGAGCAGAAGTCAAGGGCACAGGAGCAGGCGGACAAGCTCCAAAAAGTCTCTCTCGCGGCATTATGTTTTTCTCCCCGCTTTTCCCCTTCACTTGCGGTTGGAGAGAGCAGCAAAAGCAGATGCAGCCGCTTTACGATCTGCTTTCATTTCTTACAGAGTTGTCTTAATCAATTTCCATAAAGTTGCAAGACCTTTAACTTCTTTAGACCCATCACTAATTTCATCCCATAGGGAGGTTCCGATAGCTTCCCAGGTACTAAGCTCAAAAGCTGTACCCACACTAATTGAAAGGTTTCTGTCCTTGCTCCATTGTAGAAGCTGCTTTAAACTAGCTTAATCATATTTTTTGCCTCTCTCTGAGAGTATATGTTGGAGGAGCTTAACTACCACTTCTTCTTCTTTGGAAAGCGCAGACCCCATCTCCTCCCCCGACCGCTCACCTCCTTTACGGGCGAGTCCTTTTTAATATCCGTTTCTGTTTTTTCAACCAGCCTCATAAATGTCTTTACGGCTGCCTTTTCCTTCGCAGATGCTGCGATACCCATGCTGCCTTTTATCACGTAAGCTTACCATTCCTGCCTCTCTTGAGCAGCCCGGCACTTTCTTATAAGCCCACCGGCATCCGCGGCAATCTCCCCCGCCTTTTCAGTCGTTAGCGTTCCCCTCTTGTTCCTTACCGGATCACGTCGGGGGTCACCAGATGTTGCAAAATTCCATGCGGGGACTGATGACAGGACACCAATATGATGATCAAAGTCGCCAGTTCATTGAGCATAGCTGATCATTCTTATACAATTCTCCAAGTTCCTTAAAAGTTTTGATTGGTTGCTGCATGCAAGCACATAGTGTCCACGTGCACAAGCATAAAATATGATTGGTTATATCGACACTGTACATGCGTATAAACATAAGATGTAATTGGTTATACTAACTCTGTACACGCGCATAAACATAGGACATAATTGGTTATATCAACTAAAACATGCGAAACTTGTCTCAGTCTAATTGGTCAAGATAAACTGCCGAACTGAGGTTCTTTGTGCCAAGTTCCCTTTATCGTGGAATGCGCACCTGTGTTCTTCTAATTGGCATCTTTCTTTTTTTGGTCTTCTTGTTTATTCTGTTCAAGGCCTTCTAAAGGCGTCTGGAATGCTCTTGTGACCGTTAGCTAAATATGTGTCCACACCCTCTTACAGCAAAATGGAATTTGAGATGGAAGGAACACTGGGAAAGTCCCCCTTTGTGCTGCCCTATGGTAACTCACCTTATCTAGCATCTTGCACTTTGCTCTTTTCACACACCATGAATGGGTTCTTTTATCTTGATATTTGCCCCTATAACTCTAGGGAGTGATTTAAAACCCTATAGTCTGTCTTTTCTTTTTCATCCTTTTAGAAAAAAAACCCAACCCTCATCTTCATTCTTGGTCATTTTTCCTTGTAGTATTTCCTGCTTTTAACAGCTTCCTTGTGTTATCAATTAATATGTATGATATGATTGAAATAACCAAGAGGCTGCTAAAGTCCTGTGTACAGCCCCCATCAGTTAATATTTAAAATAGGGAAACAATAACTAGACATGATTTAGGGTTTAGGAACTAACTACTAGACAATGGGGCTTTACGTTTATGTCAGAAAAGGTAATGAATGGATTGTGGTCTGATCAGCAAACCTGGAAGAACCGCTTGGAACTGCTAAGATTAGGGAAGAAGTAGGTAAAAGGTAATTCCTACAGGGGGAGATTGTGACCACCGACTCATTGATCACCTACTCAAAAGAAGACAATGAAGGAAGTGCACTAATTTACATGAGGGGTGAAGAAGAAAGAACCAATCATTAAGGGAAATAATAATGCATATGTATTACTTAAGTATATAAATGTGGGAATTCTTGAGACAAAGGTGTGCTGTCTTGAGACAGGCACCCATTCATGCGCATCAATGAAATTAATTTGAAAATACCTTGACTCTGTGTGTTATTGGCTTGCACACCGGGTAAGCAAATCTGCTTTTAGGAGAACACTTGTGAAGAGGTGACTGCTCTCACAAGTACCAGTCACATATTGTCAGAGTTTTGTGTGACACATGGCATTCCCATCTTCCTTCACCTCTCACTTTGTGGTACTTGCCTTCGTAGTTGAGCATCACTAACAGGTGGTAACCCCCCGACTTGCATATTATCATCCCCTTGCATTCCCCCAAGTAGTACTTCTTCTGTACTTAAATATGCATTGTACTTAACACTGCTGTTATTAAAATCCTCAAAGCCGTGTCTCCTGCCTTGCAACATGGAACAGGGCAGCTAGGCTCACCCCTGGGGTGTTCCTTTACTGAATTGGCATGCCCCCTGCAATGCCTATATGTGTCCCAGTCGTCTCATTAAAGCTGGAGTTCGCTTGCATTTATACGCATCTGAGGACACTCCCCAGCTGGAGCCTCCAGGGTGGGAGCCCAAGGTGTCCCAGCTGTCCCTGGGGGAACTACAGCTCCTGGTGTGCCCAGCGGCACCTTTGGGACTACAGCTCCTGCCATGCCCCATGGGGCTGATGGTGGTGGTTGTCTCTTGTGCTGTGGAAGATGATGGGTCCTGCTGCTCCTGCTAGGTGGAAGGGGAGGAGCCCTTCTTCCCCCCCCCCCCCCTTCCCTTTTTCACTGCTACTGCTCTGCCTTTTCACTTCCTTCTGGGTTGGAGGTCAAAGGTTGTGTGGGCCTTCCAGCTGGAAAAGAAGTGCCCGGAGGAGAGCGGTAGGTAATGGTCTTTTGCTGTAGGTCCCTGCTCAAGGCTCGGTCGGGGGGGGGGGGGGGGGGGGGGCGCTGCAGGGAGGTTGGGGCAGGATGTGGTCTTCCTCAGCCCACCTGGCTGCTTGTTTCCTGCCGCCTCCCCATTGGTTGTGCTAGGCCTTGTTCCTGGCTGCAGTGAGTGGTAGGCCATGCCCCACTGGAGACACCTGTCCTGGGGGTGCTTCGCTGGCTGAGGAGTGGCTGTGCGGGGAAGCTTCCCCACAGGTGGCCGGGTTGAAGTCATTTAGGGCTGTGCAGTGGGAGGTCTGTATGGCTGGTGCAGCTCATAGTGGTTTGGGCTAGTGGCCATGCCTGTGATGTGTTGCTCACCTTGGACCAAGTCATTTCCTTTTTCCTTTTGTCTGGTTTCTTATGTGTTGGCTTCAGGGTTACAAGGTTTTCTGGTGTGTCAGAGCGCTGTGGTGGGTTTTGGGGGTTTTTGTGGTGGGTTTTTTCGTTTGTTTTGTTTTTGTGGTGCAGGGTTTTGTTTTGGTTTTTTGGGGGAGGGTGTTTCTGCTCAAGAATATCTTCTAGCTAGGCTCAAAATTATAATTGCCTGACTAACACCTCTAGTGAAGCTGATGGGCACAATTTGTGTGGATGGGTGGCAGTCTGTTACATATTATTGTTTTAGAATCAAGATAAGCGAGTTGCTTTTTTTTTTTTTTTTCTTCTATGTACTTAAAAACTAAACTACCTAACTATTGAAAATGCATTTTTCTCCAGTTCTCCAAATGGCTTCTTTTGAGTGGAAGAGAAAGATTGGTGAGAAAGTTTCAAAAGCTGCTTCCCAGCAATTTGAAGCAGAAGCTGGGGATGACAAGGATCTGGTTGATGATGATGATGTTAACTGGGTACATGCAACTAAGAGAAGAAAGGAAATTCTCTTAGAAGATTGTGTAAAGAAAAGTAAGCAGCTGAAGGTGCAAGTTTGGCTGAAAATAGGAGGTACTAATACTATCTTACTCTTTTTTTTTTATTGACTGAATAAGTGTTAAATAGTATTTTAATCCCTTCTCTAAACACCAGGCAATTTGCTAGCAGCTGCGTTCACGCTTTTCATATTTGAAAAATTGATCATTCCTTTCATTCTATCTTTACTGTTGGGTACTAAATAAGTTGTTTTCTTTGGTGGTGTCGGTAGCTGTGAAATGAAGCCTGTATTCAATCTAATTTTTGTGTGTTCACGTAACAGAAAAATGGTAGGAGGGAAATGAAAAACTGACTGGATCTGAAAGTTGAAGGGGTAAATAAGTTACCATGAGATAAGCCATACTGTAAGTAATGCTTTAGCTACTCTGGTAGCTTTTTTCCACTCCTGTAATTGTGTGGTAATCTTACTTTTCTGTTATTAAGAGTAAACTTATTTGCACGTGTACAGTGCCTAGGCAAATAATGCAAAACAGCTAATGCACTGTAATTATGTCTAATTATTTTGGAAAGCCAGGTTCAGGTAGCTACTCTGAACATTTTCTGGTAGCAGTACTGATGTATTTGGTTTCCATGGCAAGGTTGGGGGGGGGGGAGGGGGGGCTACAGGGGTGGCTCCTGTGAGAAGCTGCTAGAAGCTTCCCCTATGTCCGATAGAGCCAATGCCAGCCGGCTCCAAGAAGGACCCACCACTGGCCAAGGCTGAGCCAATGAGCGACGGTGGTAGCATCTCTGGGATAACATATTTAAGAAGGGGAAAAAAACCCCACCCTGTAGCTGAAGAGAGGAGTGAGAATATGTAAGAGCAACAACTCTGCAGAGACCAAGGTCAGTGAAGAGGGAGGGGGAGGAGGTGCTCCAGGGACCAGAGCAGAGATTCCCCTGCAGCTCATGGTGAAGACCATGGTGAGGCAGGCTGTCCCCCTGCAGCCTGTGGAGGACCCCACACCGGAACAGGTGGATGCGCCCGAAGGAGGCTGTGACCCCGTGGGAAGCCCAGCCTGGAGCAGGCTCCTGGCAGGACCTGTGGACCCGTGGAGAAAGAGGAGCCCACGCTGGAGCAGGTTTGCTGGCAGGACTTGTGGCCCCATGGGGGACCCACGCTGGAGCAGTCTGCTCCTGAAGGACTGCAGCCTGTTGCAATTGAAAAACGGACTCTGAAGCTGGTTGCAAACAAAGACCCTTTATTGAACAAAACGAGTCCTTATATCTTCTAGCTGTGTCCAACACAGCAGCCAGCAATCATGGGCAGAAGCTTTTCAAAATTTTCCACTCAGCAGCAACTATCTTATCTCTACACTGTTCTTGGCTCCGTGTCCTTCCAGCATGATTACTTCGCTGGGAACTTCACTGTTCTCATGGTTTTCTGCCAACCAGAGCAATAATATTATTGTTTCCACAGGTGGTCACTGAGTCAAGTGCTCCCACAGCAGCCCACAGAAAGGACTCATGTTGGAGAAGTTCATGGAGGACTGTCTCCTGTGGGAGGGACCCCACGCTGGAGCAGGGGAAGAGTGTAAGGAGTCCTCCCCCTGAGGAGGAAGGAGCGGCAGAGACAATGTCTGGCGAGCTGACCACAACCCCTATTTCCTATCCCCCTGCCGTGCTGGGGGAGAAGGTAAAGAAATTCGGGAGTGAAGTTGTGCCCGGGAAGAAGGGAAGGGTGGGGGGAAGGTGTTTTAAGATTTAGATTTTATTTCTCATTGCCCTGCTCTGATTGGTTTGGTAATAAATTAAACTAATTTTCCCCAAGTTGAGTCTGTTTTGCCCGTGATGGTAATTGGTGAGTGATCTCTCCCTGTCCTTATTTCGACCCATGAGCCTTTCGATATATTTTCTCTCCCGTCTCCAGCTGAGGAGGGGGAGTGATAGAGTGGCTTTGGTGGGCACCTGGCATCCAGCCAGGGTCAACACATCACAACTGAGTATTGAGACTTCAGCAATTTTGGAAGAATATTGCACAGATGCAAGTCAGTTAGCAACAGGACAGGGAGGGCATGCCAGAGGGTGCGCAGTTCCATGTTCTGATATACTGAGTAGGGCAGCTCAACATATATGGCCAAAGGTCAAACAATGGTCATACCTGCAGGGAGGGAGAAGTTACTCCCCAAACGCCCCCCCAAGCCCACTGACCCATTTCCCAAAGTTTCTGGAAGCACAAACTGTGCATGACACCTAATTAGCCTAATGAGTTCAAGTGCCCGCCTGAAGGAGGGGCAAGGAGATGATAAAAGGACACAAACTGACGCCCCATGTGTGCATGCCCACCAGAACTGGACCTCTAGACTGGCTGGACCAACGCTGCACCCAGGACTGGTGAAATCTTGCTCTTCTCTCTCTCTCTCTCTTTTTTTCCCATAATCCCTCCACCTCATCCATTTAGACATAAAACCATTGACCAAGTCTGGGACTAGGAGTGGATCTAGCCGCTCCTAGGCTTCTTTCTGAGAAGGAGTCTAGAAAGCAAGGGGGTCCACTCTGAACCTCGTGACTCAACAGGAGGGCTCTCCTTGTTCCCTGAATTGATGTATATGGTTACCACGGGTTACACGCTTTACAGAAGTAGTCTTATGCTAATTCCTGTTGTGAGAGACCACGCCGCCTACTATTACACCTCCCAAGTTCAGGTTGCTTCTGCCATGAATAAAATGTTCAACTGATCATTTGGTGTCACTTCACCTTAATTTAGTCCGAGGGAATTCTGAATTCACCACGACCCCTCCCTGGTCTGTCCAGCACAGGTCGTGACAGGGGGACAGTTCCAAGAATAGTCTCCTTAAAATCTTGAGAATGCTCAACATCTGAATCTGTATCCTGACTTTACTTGTATGAGCATCTCCGCTTTATTCATTGTCCCAGACCAGTGATGACATTATTATCCTGATACAAATAATTTCATAAGTCAGTATATGCTCCTGTTCTGTTAAGCTATTTGTGTTAAGAAATTTCAGCCTGAAAAAGGGTGCTCTGGGTAGCTTGGAAGAGAGAACAACTGTCGTGGTTTAATGCCAGCCAGCAACTAAGCACCATGCAGCTGCTCGCTCACTTCCCCCCCACCCAGTGGGATGGGGGAGAGAATTGGGAAAAGAAGTAAAACTCGTGGGCTGAGATAAGAACGGTTCAATAGAACAGAAAAGAAGAAACTAATAATGATAACACTAATAAAATGACAACAGTAATAATAAAAGGATTGGAATATATAAATGATGCGCAGGGCAATTGCTCACCACCTGCAATCGACACCCAGTTAGTCCCCGAGCAGTGATCCCCCAATCCTGTAGGGTTTAGGGATTAATCCGTGCAGGGCCCGGACGACGGAACACCAATGTGATGATTAAAGTCGCCAGTTTATTGAGCTTAGCTAATCATTTTTATACAATTCTCTAAGTTGTTGAGAGACTTTGATTGGCTACTACATGCAAGCACTTGGTGTCCACACGCACAAGCATAAGCGGTGATTGGTTACATCGGTACTGTCCACGCGCACAAACACAAGACATAATTGGTTGTGTTAATTAAAGCATACAAGACTTGTCTTAGTCCAATTGGTCAAGATAAGCCCCTGAATTGAGGTTGTTTGTGCCAAGTTCCCTTTATCGTGGAATGTGCACCTGTGTTTTCCTAATTGGGATCTTTCTTCTTCTATCTTCTTATTTATTCTGTTCAAGGCCTTCTAAAGGCGCCTGGAACAGTCTTGTGACCATGAGCTATTTTCAGGTCCAATAACTAAGTTCCATATAACTGAACCCTACATCTCCCCCTCTCTCACTTTTTTGTTTTTTGGTTTTTTTTGATAGCATATTGCTGTCTTGTCCCGCAAACTTAGCCCAGCAATCAGTAGGTGTCAGTTTTATGTGGGTGTCCCTACAGAGGCAACTATGGTTTTGCTGCACACCAGCCTGATGCTCTTCGGAAAATCCCGGTATTTATACATTTGCAGAGGAATGGATTTTAGCACACGTGGCCGGCGGGTGCCAAAATCCACCTCAATTGAAAACCTATGACGCATGCACTCGCTGGCCAGGCGCACTGCACAAGTCATAGTTATCTTATCAATTCGTTCATGGGCTTTGTGATGCGGCTGTAATGCACTGAGAATTTTAATCTGTTATGTTAGCTAAGATGACCTACGCATTAGTTTTTGGCTGAGGTGGTATTCGTATTGCTGCACCATCTATGATGCTTCGGATGATGATGGTCGTATAAATCAAACGGAAGTCCATTGTGGGCTTGCACCTGTGAAAACACAAGCATAATCTCACCCCGAGGTTATTAATGAAAAATGGACTTTCCCATCGCCCTATTTCTAGATTCTTAACTGAGTCTATGACCTTACTTCTAATTTTAGTTTTAACTAACTGTTAGCAACAAAAAAAAAATAATTAATTTTTTTTTAATTTTTTTTTTTTTTTCCTGAATGAATGACTACATATCAGGTATCTTAAAACTACTTCCACACTCAGCTTCTATGAGTAATGTTTCGCCGAGTGCTGATTAACATTAAAACCATATATATGTTTGCTTATTCTCTACAGCACTTATTCTAAACTGCTTATTCTCTATACAATTAGTTATAGGTTAGTAGGTTAGTTGATTAGTTGAATGTCTGTTACAATGGTTAAAAAAAATTTTTTTTTTTTTTTGATGATTAACTATCTTTTCTACCCACTCGCACTAAAGTACATATCCAAACCCGATATCATATTCCATGTTTTTTACACACATTCTTAATCTCCACATTGACTGTCGGTCTCCGTCGTGATTTGTCTAGTCGGTCTATCTAGGGCTTCGGGACCTGCTGACGTCTCCACTGCCTCTTGCTCTTGCTCTTCTGAGTTGTTTGTGGCATCTGGTCGCTCGATCCACGGCTTGACTCATTTCACCGGTATCCAATGGGGTTGTTCATTACCTGTGGAAACACAAGCATACCCTCTTCCCCATGTAAATAATTTGCAAGGTCCTTGCCACTGCTGTAAAACCAGATCGAATACTGCAACTTGCGGCTGATTTTTATCAACATTTTTGTTCCCACACATATGCCTATTAATTGGGATCTGATCCTCAGTACCACGTGGCTGTAGCCAATTCAAAACATACAGTGCTTTGCTTATTAACTCTTGGGGAGTACAGTGCTGCATGTCTTCCCCCGTTTTTAAAATGTTTAAACGATCCTTTAAGGTCCGATGTGCACGTTCAACAATAGCTTGACCAGTGGAATTATGGGGTACGCCAAAATTACGAGCTACCCCCCACATCTGTAAAAATGTTTCTAATGACTGTGCGCAATATCCCGGGCCATTGTCTGTTTTAATTTCTGTTGGCACTCCCATGGCGGCAAATGCTGCCAAAAGGTGCTTAATTACGGCCTTAGCATTGGTTGATACATGAACAGTAGCCCACATAAGGTTTGAATATGTGTCAATAGATACATGAATAAATTTATATCTCCCAAAACTGGGATATTCCGTAACATCTGTTTGCCAAATTTGCAATGGTGATAATCCCCAGGGGTTCACCCCCTGTGGTTGTAAGTTTGGAATATTCGCACAGTCTGGGCAAGCAGCAAGAATAGCTCTGGTTTGCTGCAATGGAAGATTAAATTGTTTACTCAGCGCTTTTGCCGACTGATGATCAAATTTATGGGATAGCAGTGCTTGTCCAAACAAATCAGGTTTGGGTGTATTAAAATAGATGTTTGCATTAGCTACTACCAGCTGATCCGCGCGCGCATTACCTTCCACAATGAATCCCGGCAGCGTTGTATGGCTACGAACGTGATCGATAAAAAATAAGTCTGTCCGTTTTTCTAGTAACATCCATAATTTTAAAAGTGTCATAAACAGCTGCTTATTGTTTACAGTTTTTAGTAGGGACCTATGCATATGTTTGACTATCCCAACGACATATTGAGAATCCGAAATAATGTTGACAGGTGTTTTATCCCATTTTTTAAAAACAGAGCATACGGCTAATAACTCGAGCACTTGTACTGACCCCTCTGACAGAATGACTTCGGATTTCCAGGATCCATCCTGTAAATATACAAATCCTGCTTTACCTGTCTTGCTGCTAGCATCAGTAAAAACAGTAATGGCCTCCAGCGGCTTATCGCTGCAAATAGAGTGTGGTTCCATTGTTAACATTGTTTTAAATAATGGGTGAGGGGGGTAGTGATTATCCACTTCCCCCTTGACGTCCAGCAGAGCTACTGCAAGACAGTCATTTTTCGTCATGGCATTACTCACAATATCAAGTGACATAGGTAAAATGATTTTGTCCATTTGCCTCCCTGAAATTTGTATCGCCCTTACCCCTGCTTTTTGAATGCACATCCCCAGAGCTTCAATTCTAGTGACTACCGTTTTTGACATGCTAGCAGGCAAGAATATCCATTCTAGTATTACCAACGGGTTTTGTTTTTGTTGCTCATCCCACTGACCCAAAATTCCCACAACTTCCTTATCTGAGTTATATACATACAAATTTATGGGCAAATCAGGGATATATCTGCCAGACATAGATGATGTGATTTTCTGCTCAATTGCTGTCAAGGCTCGCCACCCGGGTGCACTTAGTTGTAGTACAGAAGTTAGGCTATTGCTGCCCCGCGGTAAGTCCAACAGTGGTTGTAAGTCTGTATTTGTAATACCACAATAAGGCCGGATCCACTGTAGGTCTCCGACAAGTTTTTGTACATCATGTACATTTCGTATGTCTTTGTGTAGCGATAGCTTTTGTGGGCGTACAGAGGCTTCTGCAACCTGCAAACCCAGATATTTCCAGGGTGCCGTCAGCTGAACCTTTTCTGGGGCTATGATTAAACCAAACACCCCAAGGTATAACGTCAGGTCAGCTAATACTTGTTCAGGTGAAAGTTGTTGTGCACAGACTAGCAGGTCGTCCATGTAATGATATATCAGAGCCTCTTTCCATTTCTTGCGAAATGGTTCGAGAGCGATGTCAACAAACCATTGACATATAGTCGGTGAATTTTTCATGCCTTGTGGCAAAACGACCCAGCGATACCTCTTAGCTGGCGCATGCCGATTTACGGTTGGGACGGTAAAAGCAAATTTCTCACAGTCATCTGGGTGTAAAGGAATTGTAAAAAACCAGTCTTTAAGGTCAACAACAATTAAAGGCCAGTCTCTGGGGAGCATAGTAGGGGTTGGAATACCAGGTCGTAGGGATCCCATATCTTGTATTACTTTGTTCACTGCACACAAGTCCTGCAGCAAACGCCACTTACCCGACTTTTTCAAGATGGTAAATACGGGAGTGTTCCACGGGCTTGTAGAAGGAACCAAATGTCCTGCTTCCATCTGTTCAGCCACGAGTTGCTCTAAAACAGCGACCTTTTCTGTTACCAGCGGCCATTGATCAACCCAAACGGGTCTGTCCGTTAGCCATTTTAGTTTTAGGGTTGGTCGCTTGTCAATGGCCGCTTTTAAAAATGCGTGGTCAATCTAACCCCCCATTGCGCCAAAGCGTCCCGACCCAAAAGCCACACGGTAGTATTCAAAACATAAGGCCTTACATGTGCCGTCCTCTTGTCTTCACAGTCCTCAATCGTTATGAAATTTATGCTAATTTGTGTGGAACTCTGGCCTCCAATACCTGTTACCACGGTGTTGACATTTTGTAATTCCCAGTCCTCGAACCACTCTTCCTTTGGAACTATGGTCACATCAGACCCTGTGTTGAGGAGCATACGTTTACCGAGCAGAGATTTTCCCAAAGGTCCATATAGATTGAATTGACGAACGGGTTTGGCAGATCCAATTATTTCTGTGAAGGCCACGAATGGGGTGTCAGTGGATCCGAATCCCCCATCCCCTCGTTCGGCGTCTCTGACACAGGGGACGCTAGCCTTGAAGGGCACTAATTGAGCAATTCGGGTCCCAGCCATAATGGTTACAGGAGGAACAAATACTTTCACCATAATCGAAATAGTTCCTGTGAAGTCAGCATCGATAACTCCAGGCAAGACGAATATTCCTTGTTTAGAAACAGAAGAGCGTCCCAAAAGCAATGCACTTAGTCCAAGACCCAAAGGCCCAGTAGCATTCGATGGAACAACATGAACTTTATCATCAGTTATTGTCGTGTCAGCGGCAACGGCCAGGTCGACTCCTGCGCTTCCTTTGGTGGCTGCCTTAAGTTTTAAGAGACAACCGGGTACTCCATCATCCCCGTCTGAGAGGCACTTGATGTCTTGGCGCCCCTCATCTTGGCGCTCGTTATCCTGTTTCCCTGATTGCTGAATGTTAATGGTGTTCCGTCTTTCTTAAACTTTGATCGACAGTCGCTGGCCTTGTGTCCGAACTTGTCACACCTCTCACAGACTCCAGGAAAGTTGGATCGGCTGCTGTTAGTCTGTGTCGGCACAGATCGAGGCTGCGTTGCTATACGTTGGGGGCACGCACGTCTCAAATGCCCCAGCTGACCACACCGATGACACACGGGGGGGTCTTTGTGTGGACCGTAGTCTCCTTTCCCCTGTCGCACCATCGGTTGCAATGCTACCGCGAGTGCAGCAGCGTGAGCTTCAGCATGTATTTTAGCTTTTTCTTGTTCCTGTATCAGAGGCAAGCGATTACAAGCCTCTATGATATCCACTAATGTAGCTGTACGTGGAAGCGACGCAATGATTTGTCTGCATTTTGCATTCCCGTTTTGAATAGCTAAATCCTTTCCAACTGCAGTTTTTGCTTCGGGGGTTAAAGTGGGTGACGCATCAACAGCAGCTTTCAAACGGTCAAGGAATTTCATGTACGGTTCCTCTTCCCCTTGTATGATTTGAGAATAGGGTGGAACCGGCTTACCCACTTGCGGCACCTCTGAAATAGCTTCCAGAGCTAGTTGTTGTGCCAATTGTAAAACCTCTGGTCTTAATGCAGCCTGAACGGGACCAGTAGCAAACTGTCCCGTGCTGAGTAACATATCAACACTGACAAACGCAAGTGGATTTTGCGCCCCAGCATCTAAATTTCTCACCTGGGCTTCCTCTGCTTTCTGCCTCCACCGATCGTGAAACAGCAACCTCTGAGTTGGTTCGAAGAACATCTCCACCAAAACCTTTATATCCGCGGGCACTAAGGTTTGTGCCTTGAAAAATTGTTGTATCATTTGTTGTATGTACTTATTGTCTATTCCATATTGCATGATGGCCTTTTGCAGTTCTCGAACCGTTTTCCAGTCCAGAGGCGCCCATTGTCGTTTCCCTCCTGGTTCAGTGAACACGGGAAATGAGCTGATAGTGGGTGGCAGTATGACTCCTTCTATAGTGGCTTGCTCGATAATCCCGCGCCAGCGTTGTCCCGGCGAAAAGGACGGATCGCTGGGTGGTGGTGGTGGGGGTCCTGCCCGGGCTGGTTCCGTGTTTTGTGAGGGCGGGTCTGTTAGCCATCGCATTCCTTTGTATTGTAATGAACGGGTTAACTTTGTTCATGAAATCCCACATGGGGGTAGAGACATTCTCCACAATTACCTCTAAAAGTCTTACTGCTAATCTTGACCTTTGGTCCGTGTATTTTAGATAAAAGTTGTAGCCCTTGTTCAAAGCAGAATAGAATCAATTCGGCTAATGATGTTAAAACAACAATATGATAATTTACTTACATACTAATCGGGAAGGGGGAAGACACACATTGTAATTAAACGAATGCTTTGTGTAAAAAAAAAAACCAAACAAGAAAAGCAGGGCTTGCTTAAATGTTGCGTAAAAATCACGAGGAAAAATAACAAATATAACTTACTAGATAAGGAAGAGAAAGACAACAGCTATAATTTACTAGATAAGGGGATTAACTCTACCATGACTACATATCTCCACAACAAAATACATTCTACATCAAAAAGACACTTCCCCTTGAGAAGATGGACCGAATCCGCCCAATAATGAACCTACACAAACAAAGGAAAAAAAAAAAGAGAGAAACAAGACAAGGTGAAGATTGACAAGGGAGGGGTGCATAAACTGTATAAAAGGAATGTAACTATAACAGAAAGTTGCGAGCTTTTGGCAGAGCACTGCCTCCCCGGCCGCCCAGCGCTGTTTTGCTCTTTTATCGCTTGCTAATAAATTCGACCTTTTTTATTCACTACAAATTGGCTCCTCCAATTTGTCACAAGCGTCTATAACAGTATCTATCCTCGTATCTCCCTTCAGACCCTTTCCCCTCATCGGGCACTAATTCCCCCTTTTGTACACACAGATCAATCAGTTCTTGCATTTTGTCCCTGGGGGATTTTTCTTCCCCATTGCCCACCACTTTAGCAAAAGAATCCATATTCTCTATGATCGCAGTTGCTGCTTTCTCATATGACTTTCTCGACAACGGGTGCCCACTTTTACCCCCGTCTCTTTTCCGCATTTCCTTTGTCTTTTTTTGTTCTATTATTAGAGTAGCCAAGTCCTTGTTTGCATCATCAGAATCGGTACATAGCTGGTTTTGAGCTTCCTCAGTATTCTCTAAGTCCTGTGGGGCCCCCCAATCATCAGTGTCCATGGGCAGAAGAACGTCCTCCGCTCGTAACGGCGACTGACTTGACTTTTCCAGCAAAGTATTTATCACCGCCTGTTCCTCGGGTGTTAATGGGGCCATGGGAACATCGGCGTTATTTCCCTTCCCCCCAAAATTCAGCTCTTCTACGGGAAAAGCTGCAACCGGTGTTTTCTGTTCCTCTAACGGCGGCGCTGTTGGCAGCAGGGGGGGCTCCGATGTTCCGTATACTGTCTCCGCTGCCGGACAGCACGCTAGCGGAGCAGAAGCATTAATGGTTCGAATTTCTGTCGCTATAGCATGTTTTAGCGCATCCTGAGCAGCAGTTTCTGATGTTATTTGCTGCATCATTTGGAGACACTTTTTCCAATGTGCTGCCAGACGTGCAGCTATTTTATTTCCTTCTTGTACAGAGTCCCATATTTCCTTTCCTAAATTCTCCCAAATAGACAATGAAAAGAGGGCCTCAGAGTCCTTTAAAAATCCTCTTCTTTGGCCCCACTGTAACAAGTCCTCTAACTGATCCTTTTTAATATCTATTTTTGTTTCTTCAGTCAGCCTCATAAATGTCTTTATGGCTGCTTTTTCTTTCGCAGATACTGCGTTACCCATGCCGCCCTTTTTATCAACGTAAGCTTACGATTTTACCTGCTTTTTCCCAAGCAGTGTCCTGCCTCTCTCGAGCAGTGCCGGTGCTGTCTTTCAAGCCACCGTGGTCCACAGCAATTCCCCCACCTTTTCAGTAGCGTTGCCTCTTGTTCCTCTTCGGATCACGTCGGGGTCACCAAATGTAGGGTTTAGGGATTAATCCATGCGGGGCCCGGACGACAGAACACCAATGTGATGATTAAAGTCGCCAGTTTATTGAGCTTAGCTAATCATTTTTATACAATTCTCTAAGTTGTTGAGAGACTTTGATTGGCTACTACATGCAAGCACTTGGTGTCCACACGCACAAGCATAAGCGGTGATTGGTTACATCAGTACTGTTCACACGCACAAGCATAAGCGGTGATTGGTTACATCGGTACTGTCCACGCGCACAAGCATAAGCGGTGATTGGTTACATCGGTACTGTCCACGCGCACAAACACAAGACATAATTGGTTGTGTTAATTAAAGCATACAAGACTTGTCTTAGTCCAATTGGTCAAGATAAGCCCCTGAATTGAGGTTGTTTGTGCCAAGTTCCCTTTATCGTGGAATGTGCACCTGTGTTTTCCTAATTGGGATCTTTCTTCTTCTATCTTCTTATTTATTCTGTTCAAGGCCTTCTAAAGGCGCCTGGAACAGTCTTGTGACCATGAGCTATTTTCAGGTCCAATAACTAAGTTCCATATAACTGAACCCTACACACTCCCCCCAGTTTATATACTAGACATGACATCACATGGTATGGAATACCCTGTTGGCCACTTTGGGTCAGCTGTCCTGGCTGTGTCCTGTGCCAACTTCTTGTTCCCCTCCAGCCTTCTTGTTGGCTGGGCATGAGAAGCTGAAAAATCCTTGACTTTAGACTAAACATTACTGAGCAACAACTGAAAACATCAGTGTGTTATCAACATTCTTCTCATACCAAACTCAAAAACATAGCACTGTACCAGCTACTAGGAAGACAATTAACTCTATCCCAGCTGAAACCAGGACAACTACTTAGAAGTTTAAAGCAGGCAAGTTTATTTATAATAATAAACACACTGTGTGTGTGGTCCGATTTAAATAAACAAAAGACTTTGAGAAAAAGCTTTCTGTTCATATATTTAAATAGTTTCCTATTTTTACTGTTCAGTCTGATGGTGACACTGTTCAGGGGGGCAGTGATTCACTTTTGTACATCCTTTTGTGTTCCCGAGTTCTGTAATTCCTGAATAAAATTTTGAAGTGTTTTAAAGGTGACTTAAATTAAAACCAAATTAAGCTAAATCAGTTTTAAGCATGCTGCCATCAATACCTTTAATGCAGTAGCTGTATAAGTTGGTTACATTAATATTAAATAGCTTAAAGCACAGAATACACAAATTAAGAGTCTTTTGTTAACATCTTTGTTTTTAACACTAGGAATAAATCATACAGTGGTCTACAGAAAGTTAGGCCTATTTTGTCCTTTTCGGGATATTGTCACGAAAATTTTGCACCTGGCCCGTGCCAACCAAGGAGAGAGAGGCTAGATCACAAAGTATAGAATTACAAGAGTAACTTTTTTATTCATGCTCATGAGGTGTCCCATTCAAATTGAGGCACCCCGAATACAGTTTTACACATGGTTCTTACACCTTTCAAGCATTCAGATACAACATGATTTGACCAATCACTACTTAACACACACATACTACTGTTTTGCAAAGCAACTATAATTCTATGGCATCATCATCATCCACCTGCTTCTTTCTTGATCTATATGTCCCTGGAGTTGGTCTTGCTACAGCTAGTTATCTATGATGTCAGACAATGGGAGGGTTTCACAGAGGTGTTAGAGGGGCTAGGATGCTGGCATTATCTTGGTAGTCCAGGGTATCCTTTATTCTTCAGGATGGGGGCTGTCCTTCTCCCAGCAATGAGCTGGGGTCTTTCAGTCATGCTTACTTAACCATGACTATGCAGTATACAATGTAAGCTCTCTCACGCTCTCTGTCATACAATTTCATACTATAAAGACTAATTGGTACAATAGTTAGGGAATATAGAGATTGTGTTTTTAAGCTTGAGAAAGTAGAAGTATTTCTAAATGCTTTCATTCTACATCTGATAATACATAATATAATACATAAACATAATAATGTTTACTGTACTTAAAGATCAAATTCTAATATATGTATTTCTCATATCTCCCTTCCCACCTTCACCCTCCTTGTATTTTACTTTGGATGTTGTATATTGTGGAACACCCTTCTTTTCTCTGTATTTTGGTGTTCTTTTTGATTTGTTTGCTTTTGTGTATTATGTAAAGTGCAATAAATCTCTTGAATGGCAGCAAATAATCTGTTATATATGTGGTTTAGGGCAGGGAGATACAGACTGCTATATATTTATTTTGAGAAGCAGGTAGTTTTTGGTGATCTTAAAATATTAAATTGGGACAAAACTCAGTCTCCAAGACTAAGGTTTTCCTTTTTCTCTGTTAGGAAACAATACAAAAACTTAACACATCTATAAGTAGCAAAATGTGTTTTGGGTTTTTTTTCTCCAAATTTAACGAGAACTATATCTTATCAGAAGCACTTTCAGGAGGCATTTTACTTGCTTTGGTGTTAACATACCTGAGGCTTAACAGAAGTTCTAACTTGTATTTTCCATCAAGTACTCTAGCACACTGTAGAGTTTGGGCAATTATGGTAGTATGGTGTTGTCAGGTGTCGTGGTTTAAACCCAGAGGGCAACAAGGCACCAGGAAGCCACTCACTCCTCCCCACCCCCGGCCCCCATGGGATGAGGAGAAAATATAAAGGCAGGCTCGTGAGTCAAGACAAGGACAGGGAGGGATCACTCACCACTTATGGTCACGGGCAAAAGACAGGCTCAACTTGGGGAAGAAACAAAATCAATTTAATTTACTACAAATCAAATCAAAACAAGGATACTGAGAAGTAAACCCAAACCTTAGAGCACCTTCCCCCCACCCCTCCCTCCTTCCCAGCTCAACCCCACTCCCGGTTCTCTCTCCCTCCTCCCCCCGGCGGCGCAGGGGAACAGGGGGTGGGGGTTGGGGTCAGCTCACCACACCTTGTCTCTGCCGCTCCTTCCTCTTCAGGGGGAGGACTCCTCACTCGGCCCCTGCTCCACCGTGGGGTCCCTCCCACAGGAGACAGTCCTTCACAAACTTCTCCAACGTGAGTCCTTTCCGCGGGCTGCAGTTCTTCCCAAACTTCCCTGGCGTGGGTCCTTTCCACGGGCGATCTTCAGTCACAGACTGTTCCAGCGCGGGCTTTCCCATGGAGTCACGGCCATCTGTGGGCTCCTCCCCAGGCTGCAGGTGGGCATCTGCTCCCCCACTCACCTCCATGGGCTGGGGGGGGACAGCCTGCCGTCTCACTGCGGGCTGCAGGGGCATCACCTCCTTCCTCACTGACCTCAGTATCTGCCTAGGTGTTCCTCTTACATTCCAATCCCTCACACTCGCTACAGGTTCCCCTTCTTAAATCCGTTCTCCCAGAGGTGCTACCACCGTCGCTGATTGGGTCGGCCTTGGCCAGAGGTGGGTCCGACTTGGAGCCGGGGAAGCTTCTAGCAGCTTCTCACAGGAGCCACCTGTATACAGATGGGTTAAAAGATGGGATTTTGGTCCGTGGATGAACACTGGGGGAGAGGTAGATAGCCGAGGAAAACGCAGTCAGCACAGAAAATAGATGGTTTGTTGCCTGTTGCTTGGAATGCTGACCACGGAGATAAGAGAGCCGAGCAATACTGGGGGAGGACGGGCAGCAGGCTGTTGCACAGCACAGCTGTGTGCATGATTGGCGAGTGACTGCTGGATGATGACAATATGCCGCATGTACAAAGCCCATGAACCAATAGACAGGGTGGCTATGGCTCGTGCAGCGCGCCTGGCCAGCGGGCGCATGCGTCATAGGCTCCCTATGTTACAATCGAGGCGCGTTTTGGCACCCGCTGGCCACGTGTGCCGAAACCCGTTCCTCCGCAAATGTATAAATAGCGGAATTTTTCCGAAGAGCATTGGGCTGGTGTATGGCGAGGCCACCGTTGCCTCCGTGGGGACGCCCACGTAAAGCTGGCACCTACCGATTGCTGGGCTGAGCTCGCAGCACAAGACGGCACAAGAATGTACGGATGGTCCATCTTCCTCACAGTCCTCGGGTCGGTATGTTAACTTGCTTTACAAGATACCCTTAGCATAACACACATCTGTAGTTAATAAATGCTTGCTTTTTCCCCTTATAGACAGCGTGCGTGTGTTCGCCTTCTCGGGAATCCTCAAAACCACCCTAAAACACCACCCCTGTGGCTCCTCCCCGCTACCAAGAAAACCCCTGCCACACAAACCCATAACATCAGGGCACACAACTTTCAGGCAGATCTTTCTTTAAAAAAGATTTCACATATATTGGAGACTAAACTCACAGTGGGAGGCTTTTATTACTTGGAACAGGTGGAATAGTTGACATTCCTTTCAGTCTGCTTCCTCAAGTTCCCTGCAACGGTATGTTTATCCTCTCTGGTGGAAAGTGGTGTTACGGATGCACAACTAACCAAATCCAACAGGTGTTAAAACTCAGATTTCTTCTTCAGCTAAAGTCAGTTAGAAGTCCGGTAACATTTTATAAAGCCACAGGCTCAATGATGTAAAGAGAATTAATACTACACCACCGACTCAAGAATCCCCAAGTTTTAAAGCGATGGCTCCAAAACACGCATATCACTCACCTAGAAGCTGAGGGCTCTCTCCCTCGAGGAGTTACCTCGGGCGGTGCCCCGACCCGAGGGGGAGTCCCCAACTGCAGACCCGCTGCTCCGAGGAGGACTGCCAACGTGTCCTCCGGCAGGACCCCCTTTATACCCCTGTCGAATCTGACCTGTGGTCATTTAATCCTATTGGGCAAGAGTGTCACCTCAGTGTACCTGGCACATCTCGACTGGCCAGTTCAAATTTCAACCTGCAGCCTCCAGTGTTTCCTTCCCCTTCTCCCTTCCTGGAGAAGTTTTGTTTCCTGCTGGCAGGATGGGGGTGGGGTGGGGGTGGGGTGGGGAATGTACTGCCACAATCCACCCCGTGACCACAGTCATGATTCGACTGGTTTCTTTGGAGTGGTGGTACAGTCACCTCTTGCCTCCAAAGTTAAAAGGGGGTACAGTTTGGCGAGTTTGATGCTCATTGTGGGTCATCGTTCCCTTCTGGTCTAGAACTAAAGTGGAATATCGAACACAGGAATATTCAGTGTATGGACAGTTTAAAGGATTATACTTAACCGTTAGTACAGGCTTCACTACCAAGCATTTGATAGAACTTATTGCAATATAGATTACAGTAATCATAGCTACAAGCATTATTAAAGATCAGAGAAGGCTGGTCACCCACCCTGTGAAAGAAAATCTGAACATATCAAAACTTTTCCCAACCAGTTGGTCCCTGGTGCAGAAGCAATTGCCTCTGAGTCTCTTGCCGTATTCTCTCGTTGATTTAGTCTTGAAGCCACATTGACACATTTGGAGTGAACACAGCAGTTGTCCATTGACATGTTCAAAACTTTACATATACCCTTCTCTTTCTTTGGCATCTAATCCAATACAGCCCAATTTTTGATAGTCATCTTACCAATATGTTATAACCGATTGTTTGAGAGTCCCCAAATTGTTAGATGTAGCATTGGCTAAGGTTGATAGCTGTAAACTCGGTTCTAGGGTGCTCTATTGATGTTCCTCGAGTACCATACAGTTGCCCCCATGGAATTTCAGGGCATAGCGTAGTACCATTCCAACTCTACCCCGTGATCCCATGGGTTACTTGGAGGATGTAGTCACATCTGTTTCATACTGAACTAGCATTTACTGCACCTGGTGACCAACTATAAACAACATGAGTATAACCTCCTCCCCCATCCAATCTGAACCTCCAACTATAATTGTTACATTGCTCTCGTGCGAGGTCAAGGACTCGCGATATATTAACGTCCATCATTTTGCCACGACATTATCATGCAGATCTTCACCATCCATGCCTGTCACCGTCATCACTGTCAGCAAAAGGACTGGAATGACTCATTCCTTCATGGTCCTGTAAAAAAGCACAAACTGGGCCTTGGTCTTAAAATCGGGTCACAGGGTTAGAAGTCCGGGATTATCCACTGGGCACTGATGTGGTGAGTCTTTCCACTCCCATGAGATGGTCTCAGAAGACCAATGTAATCAACCTGCCACGTGCTCCAAAGAGCCTTGCCTTGTCTGATATTGTTACCGAAATCCGGAATAAAACTCCTTAACAGCAATGAGAAGTTAAGAAGCAGGCATTCCTTTATTGCAGCGCTGGGCACAGGGGGGATCGCTCCACCTAGCATGTGCACCTAGCTAGTCTAACTGTGCAGGTTAAATACACACCTGTTATACATATTCACTAAATTTCTGGAAAATGTTATACATAATCATTAGCTTTCCGATAAATCATTAGCATATGTAAATGTCTCTTCACGCAGGCGCAGTGAAGGTCTCTGGTGGTCTTCAGAAGCCCTCTGGTGGTCTTCCATAGTCGTCTTCACTTGTCCGCTTCTTGACCTCTCTTAGGTGATTCTGCGCAGTACAATTCTCACCATGATCTATATTAGTTTACATAAAAATGCATACTATGTCTATTCTTAAATTTAACCTTTCTAATAATTGGCCCTTCAGACACACCATCTTATTAATATTCTTATGTTAAAACAATCATTGGTTAATCTCACTTAACTCTACTGATTGGAATCCTCGATAATTAGATCGAGGTGGGAAGGGTAAGGGGTTTCCAAGCAGCAAACTAGTGTCCATAGCGGTTTCCTTAGTTTCCTAAAACAAAACACTACAAACCAACAAATCTTTGTCAAAGTTTCTGTGGTTAACTGATTTTAGACAATACTTGAATTCTTATAGTTACACATAGTACATTTTCTAAAGTTCCTAAGTTCCTATGACTACATTTCAAACTTAACACTCCCATACCTATGCTTCACAATTTTCTACTTCTTAATCAAACCAAACTCTTTTATATAATTAGATTTTAATTTCTTTATCAAAATATTTGCAACAATATGCTGGGCCAGAGCTTGGTTTGGGTGATTAGCTTTAAGCCTTATTTGGCATTGCAGGCAAGCTGTAAGAATTGCTTCACAGGTTTTCATAGACACTGGCCAACCCCAAGATCGGCATTCATAATAGAGATCTGCTTTCCCTGAGCAGCCTCATTTGATATGCAACCATTCTGCTAGTCTATCCCAATCTTCCTTCTCACTGGTGACCATCCTGATTTGGGCCAGGTGGTCCACCTGCTGATTCCATTCTGCAGCTGGGGTTCCATCCCAAGCATGGCCCTTCACCCATCCCACCTTTAAAGGTCGGGATCTCCCTACTGCCAGGAGATGTTGCCAGTCCTCTGTCCTCCACACTTTTGCATGACCTACTTCCCACTTACTAGATTCCCACTGACATATCCACTCTGTAGCGCCCTTAAAGGTTGCGTAAGAGTCAGCATAGACAATGGTAGCACCATTCCCTACGGCCAGTAATAAAGCCCGTAGTTCTCCTACTTGTGCACTACCTTCACCCTCTTCTTCAGCTGTCTTCCCAGTACCAATCTCCAATGCCACTGCTTTATATTGCCATTTTGATCCCACTCGATGGGCAGATGCATCCATGAACCACACTCCCTGCACATCTGAGCCTGTCACGAATTTGGGTGCCTCCTCAATCAGAGAAGGTTTATATGGTTGACCCAGCAAGGCTGGGTCAGGGTTTACATGTTGCTGTAGTTTGAAAAACCTTAGTCAGACCCTCCTTTAGTGGGAGCAATTGGCTTATCCCTTCTAGGTATGCATACCATTTCCTAACTGTGGCCTTTTGGGCTACTCCCTCCAGAGGAGGAGACCCATTGAGGACTGAATTTAAGAGCGGGGAAAGGACCCTGTGCTATAACATCCTGTGAAGTACGCAGCTTTTCAGCCTCTTTAACTGCTCTAGTGAGGGGAAAAGACCCCCTTCTCCCAATCTGAATATCATTGTTCAGTCTCTTTAAATGCAGTGGAAGAGAATAATAAAGGCCTGGCTGGTCCCTGTGGCCCCTTTTGAAATACACCACAGTATGAGGCATGTTCAGCAAATCCCCATTCCACCCTTAAAGGATCTAGTGGGTGCAATGGACCTAGTCTCTGGTAAGCCTTAAGCTCATCTTTCAGAGCATTAAGGGCTTCCGTATGTTGCAAAGTCCAATCCCATTTTCTGTTTTTTCGGAGCAAGTCATAGAGGGTGGGCAATCACTGAGGTAATACTTGGGACGGCAGAAGTTAATGGTGGGGTATTACTGTTCAATCTTTTATAATCAATTGTTAGTTGCCACCTTCCATCTGATTTATGGACTGGCCAAACAGGAGAATTATAAGGAGAATGTGTGCAACTGATGATCTCTCTTTTCTCCAGATCATTAATTACTTCCAAAATGCCCCATTTGGCCGCAGCTGGACGTGGGTATTGAGGGACACAGGTTACCTTAGATTGCAGTAGTGCAGGAGCAACCTGCAAGGTTCTCACATGAATAGCCTCTGCCTCCCTGCCCCCGAAGCTCCACACCCTACCATTGGGTAGGTCCCATTGTCTGCCTGCCAGCACATCAAATCCCAGTATATTTCCCTCATAGGGGCTTAAAGCCACTTCCACAGCTGTCATTCTCTTTTCCCCCAGTAGCCAGAGTTGAGTTCGAGCTTGAGTTCGAGCTATGGGGCATTTTCCTGTCGCCCCTGTTACTCCTCTAATGTTTATAGCCTTTCTCGATGGCCTAATTCCCAGCTCACTAGCTTGTCGTTCATTTAAAACACTAATTTGGGCTCCTGTATCGATTAAGAATTCCAAACTTATCCATCTTGGACCCACAGGAATGCGTATATAAGGCTCTTTATCAGCAGGTATTCACCATGTGGATTGGGCGGCCTGAACCCCAAACCGCAGCTCCTAGTTTTTAGCCCTTCCAGTTCCTCTCGCAGTGCCGCGAAAGGGTCCCGTTTCTCTTCCCGAGGGGGCGGGGTTGCTGGCGCTTCCCTTTGGTCTCTAGCTTTCCCCTCCAGCAATCCCACTCCCGGATGCCGCCAGCGGACTGCCCGTGCAGCACGGCTCGGGGTGCCCCCCGTGCCGGTGCCCTCTGCCAGAGGGCGTCCCTTCCGGGATCGTAGTTCCGACCCGACCGACCGCGAGTTCGAGACCGCTCGGGGCGGGGTTTACAACGGGCTGGGCGGACCTTCCTGCTGCCCTCCGTTACCTCCAACAGTCCCTTTTCCCGGATAGTAACAGGTTCTCCTTTCTCCTTGGGGTCCACACCCCCAGCCCAGTAGGCTACTCGGGACCTTATCGACTGATCACCTCATGGTCCATCACTCAGAAACACTCCCGGTCACCAGTAACCTCTCGCTAGATCATCACTCAACAGTATCCGATCCTCTCCCGTTAGAGAAACTCTCCACAAATACTCAGTTCCGGTCCCGACCAAGGGGCCGTGCAAACAGCGCTCCGGGGGCTCCCACCGTGCGGGGCCGCGTGCCCTTCTGTTTCAATAAGGGGCCGCATGTCCCTTTCCTCCAATTCCACCTTCAGATAATCTATTTCCCCTTGCCTTTTAGCAGAATCACTCTTTCGGTTCTGTGCTTGAAACAAGCAGGTGCCCAGGAGGGCACACACACTGCCTTTGCCGTCTCAACTACTTCCGCGGCATAGTTCTACTCTCTCCACGACCGCTGCTGGGTCAGACCACTTCTCCTTCGCCCAGTCCAGACCCGGGGGAGAAGGGCTGCAGCCGTGCCTCCGTAATAATTCCTCCATTAACACCATCCTGCCAACTACGCCAATTTAAAATATTACGGATGAACAACTAACCAAATCCAACAGGTGTTAAAACTCAGATTTATTCTTCAGCTAAAGTCAGTCAGAAGTCCGGTAACATTTTATAAAGCCACAGGCTCAATGATGTAAAGAGAATTAATACTACACCACTGACTCAAGAATCCCCAAGATTTAAAGTGATGGCTCCAAAACACGCATATCACTCACCTAAAAGCTGAGGGCTCTCTCCCTCGAGGAGTTACCTCGGGCGGTGCCCCGACCCAAGGGAGAGTCCCCAACTGCAGACCCGCTGCTCCGAGAAGGACTGCCAACGTGTCCTCTGGCGGGACCCCGTTTATACCCCTGTCAAATCTGACCTGTGGTCATTTAATCCTATTGGGCAAGAGTGTCACCTCAGTGTACCTGGCACATCTCGACTGGCCAGTTCAAATTTCAACCTGCAGCCTCCAGTGTTTCCTTCCCCTTCTCCCTTCCTGGAGAAGTTTTGTTTCCTGCTGGCAGGATAGGGGTGAGGGGAATGTACTGCCACACAGGGTAGTGGTGGCACTCCTTCCTGCGGTACCCAGCAGGTGGTGGTGATGTATAACTAATTCCTCCCGACCTTTTCTTATCAGAGGCTTTTAATGTTTTATTTGGCTGCAGGTTGGCATTATCCATCACTTGGGCTTTTGATGGGGGCTCGCCCTCTGGCAAGACCCTTCTTTTCATGTTTGCTGAGCTGTACACAGGCAGGGCTGGCATCGTTTGGTGCTCATTTCCCTTCTTGTGCTCTCCAGGCCATGGCATGTCCAGATGATTGTCTGGACGAAAAACAGGCGAAACCTCTTATCGCTTCTGCAAGTTTAGTTGACACAGTCTTTCCACCCTTTGATTGTATTTAATACCTTTCGTTTCACATCTTTCAGCGCTTTACAATAGTACCAAAAATCATGATATCTATAATAATGCCATTTTTGAAGGGACAAGCCGAGGTGACGGTGTCTGGAGGGAGAGGGCAGGGAGAGACAAGGCAGGCAGAGGCTGGACATGGGGCATGGGGGACACTGGGTAGGAAGGTGGTGGCAGAGGGCTTTCTGTCGGGGGGGGGCTGGATCACCCCTGCCTGGGGTTGCCATCCCTGGGCAAGAGGGACTTGAGCTTTAGCTGAAATGTTGCCCTCCAGGACATCGATACGACCCTCCAGGACATGGGTGTGGCTCATGGGGCTGGGCTTGCTGTGTCCCCCCTGCTGACCTGGCATCTGGGGACACAGATGTAGATGGTGAGGGGGTGAGAAGGAGTGGAGAGGAAGATGTAGAGAATACCTCCTCTGCCAGCTGCTGGCATGGCTTTGAGATGCACCTGGTGCTCCGGAGACTGAAAAGCTCAGCTGTGGGGGGTGATGCTGTGGGCGTACATGGGCAGAGAGGAGCATGGGTAGACTGGGAAGCTGGGATGCCCTTGTCCACCTTCTGGGGGGTGACAAACAGCCCCATAGCCCTCACCCAGCACCTTCCAGGTGACTATTGGGCCAGCTGTTGGCATCTGGGGAAGAGTCTGGGACAGACCTGGTAAAAACTCATTTCTCCTTGCAAGAGCTGCGGCTGAGCTGAACAGCAAAGAAACCAGAGGGACATGCTGGAGATGGAGTTGGAGAGATCAGAAGCATGGCTGCCAAAATCTTCAGCTTCAAGTAGCCTGGATGGCCAGAGGAGGGGCAGAGGGGAGCTGAGGGCACATGGGCTGGTTGTGCTGCCTACTGGCATGGGGAGCTCAGCCAGGTCTGCTGGGCTGGAGCCAGTGCGGAGCCTGACCAGTGGTTGGTGAAGGGCTGTGACTGCAAGGACTAGGCTCAGCTCAGCACTGCTGGATTTGCAGCCAGCAGCTCCATTTTGTTGCAGGGATGCTCGGCCTCCCAGCTGCACCCCATGGCCAGCAGTACAGACACAGCCATGGGGCACAGCACTCCAATCCACTGCCCCCTTGGTGTGGAAATGCCTACAGATATCAAGAGGATTTTTTCTTCTAGGAGCCACCTGCTTCCCTGGAGAGGCCAGAGGAGTTCCCAAATTCAGCATCCTGAATGACTGGCCCCAATGCCATTGCTTTGCATGGGAGATAACTGCTTCCTCTTTGCTTTTTATTCCTTGCCACATTTACTTCCAGGTGTTTAACTCTCACCTTGGATCAATTTCTTGCTTAAAGTTATCCATTTTTCCATGACAAGGGCCTCTGAGATGATGAAAAATTGACATGGTGTAATAGCAGAGTAGTGCCTCTGGATCTGCAGCCAATCTCTCCTGCAGTATAGAAATAAAGCCCTCTGAACACTGCAGAATATCTGAGCAAATCCAATAGTGTCTCATTTTTATATAGGTATATATATGGGTATTGTTACGGATGCATGCACAACCAAATCCAACAGGTGTTAAAACTCAGATTTATTCTTCAGCTAAAGTCAGTCAGAAGTCCGGTAACATTTTATAAAGCCACAGGCTCAATGATGTAAAGAGAATTAATACTACACCACCGACTCAAGAATCCCCAAGATTTAAAGCGATGGCTCCAAAACACGCGTATCACTCACCTAGAAGCTGAGGGCTCTCTCCCTCGAGGAGTTACCTCGGGCGGTGCCCCGACCCGAGGGGGAGTCCCCAACTGCAGACCCCCTGCTCCGAGAAGGACCGACTCAAAATGTTCTCTGGCGGGGCCCCGTTTATACCCCTATCAAATCTGACCTGTGGTCATTTAATCCTACTGGGCAAGAGTGTCACCTCGGTGTACCTGGCGCATCTCGACTGGCCAGTTCAAATTTCAACCTGCAGCCTCCAGTGTTTCCTTCCCCTTCTCCCTTCCTGGAGAAGTTTCGTTTCCTGCTGGCAGGATGGGGGGGGGGGGGGGGGGGGGGGGAATGTACTGTCACAAGTGTTTGTTCTAATTGTGTTTTAGACTTACATGGTCTATTTTTTGAACGTACCTTTATACAACATAAGCAGACTCATGTGAATAATTAAATACTTAATGTAGATTGTTTCCTGGAATATCAAAACATAATAACAGTTAAAGAAAGATTAGATGTGGATGGTGTAGCATTCAGATAAAAGGCTGGTATATGTTCCATTGATGAAACTCAGAAGAAAAACAAAGACAGCACTAGAGGGAAACCAAGGTGATGTCTTGGTGTTACTTGTGGAATGGAGAAAAGAAGGGGATCCTGGAAGGAAACAGACTTGGGAAGAAGCAAGAGGCTAAATAAAGGAAAGAATGGAAAGTAATAAATTCAACTTCACTTCTTATGGAAAAGAGACTCCAAGGTAATGTGCATGGCAAAATTAATATAATGAAAGATGAATTTTACAAGTGGATCCACTATTACTTAGCTAGAATAGTAATTACCACCTTTATGCTTGGATAGTCCATTAGCTTTTTTTCTGGTAAGGGAAGGCAGCAATGGTGTTACATCCCCAGCATGGTTTTGTTAGTCTCTGTGTATGCAGTAAGTCTTTTTCTGTGGATGAGTGAGATCTGACTGACTTGTGCTTGTAAAGTGAGTCTCAGTGCTTCTTGGGGAGGGAGGAATTTGTACAGCCTGCTTGCTTTGCCCACTGGTGAACTCAGGAGTGGCATGGGTGAATTGTGTTGGAGGTGGCAGCCCTCTATGGGTTTTCAGCTTTTGTGGGAGCTGCTTGGGTGTTGGAGCGGCGGAGGAATGCACATAAGTCGACCCAATATGAGTGATAGAAGTGATTCAACTTTATTTGCACGGATAGCTCATATTTATACAGTTTGTGATAATTATGCCTACTAGTCCTAATATGATTGGTACATTGCTAATGTTTATTCATTACTAAAACACACCCACTTGTGGTTGGCAGCTACGCGTGTTCAGTAACTTTCTCATGAGAACTTCTTCAAAAGTTACTTGTGAAGTTATGCCAAGGTCACACCGTTTTTATTTTTCTCCTGATAACAGCGAGACCAGCTGTTGTTTTTCTCCCAATATCAGTAAAGCCAGCTATTTTCGGCCAAGGCCTAGTCTTGCTGCTCAAACTGACGTTCTTTCACACAGAACTCTGCTCGCACAACTTTTCCACAGGCCCATGTCCTTTTTCAGCAAGCCACTTCCCAACACTTGGGGAGTGTTTATATGTACCCAGTGTAATGTGTGTGCATTAAACCTGTTGAGCTGAGAAAGAAAAATGGTGCTGAAGAGAACAATTTCTGATCTATATTTTAGTCCTTTTGTGGGATAGGAAGGAAGATGGGGAGACTGCCAGAAACAGGTGTTGAACTAGGTTGATTATCCCAGTGGGTCTAATATTGTGGAAGACATGGTTTAGGAAATTCTGACCTAGAGGCTTGATCAATAGGCAGTTATGAAGATGACTTGTGAATGAGTGATCTTGCTGTCAGAACAGAAAGAAAAGGCAGATATGTGGAAGAAGTATCACATTGTGTGCTCTTGGGATGTGTGGGAAGGAGCAATTAAACAAACATGTACAAACATACACACTCTTTTGGGAAACACAATATTGTCTGTTGGTGGAAAGAATGGAGAATATTCCAGAGGATAAATTGTTTTTGCTTATATGAAACTTACAATGCTGACATATTATCCAAATTGAGACATCAGCATGGATGTGCCCACAAACACTGGACTAAAAAAAACCCCAATATAATACAGGTTAGTTTTTTGTTGATAGTCCTATACTGTTTTCAATCCAGCACAATCCAAAAGGATAAAAGTTCATGTGCTCAGCCTCACTATTTTGAACACAGCAGTTTGCAATTACAGTGTATTTTGACTGGTAGGTAGGTAGCCTTTGTCCATTTAATAATGGGTTTAGGTGAGATTAAACAATGGAGTATAATGTCTTCAAACGTGGTGTGTAAAGAGCTAAGAGAAAGGAGAGGAAAACTTCTGTGTCAGACTAGTATCTTCAATATAACTGAGTTGCATATTCATATAGATGGTTTTGCAATCCCCCTGTGCTGTTTTCAAACTACAAACATTTTTGTAGCTGGTCCAGTAGGTGGACATAGAGTTCTCTTCAATATACCCTGAAGAGGTGCAAAAAAAATGCTCATCTAAATACTTCATTTTCTTTTGCAAATAAACACTATTGGTTTTAAGCTCTTATTGCATTGCATCTCACTTCTGATGATATTTATTATTCCATATTGCACTCAAAAAAATTCTCCATCTCTAAAGCTGGTACTTGTTTGGGAAGATCATAGTTTCAACTGGAACACTCTGTTTTGGCTGAGCTTATAGAGATTCACCTATGTTAAAATAAATAGTTGATGTCACTTTGTCACTTGATATGTAAATTAGACCGATTAATAGGGTTTTACTCTTTCTTTCCTTTAGCTTTTGCAGCAGCAAATTAAACAAAGACACATCAAAGTGCTATGAACAGACCAGATAATAGGTCAAACTTCATGAAGTGGTTTACTTTTCTAGGGAAATTAATCTTTGAGAATTACTCAATTTAAATTTCTAATCTATTATTTAAAAAAAATAATCCAACTTTTGTGAAATGCTACTTAGTTTCAACTGTAAAATGTGGATCGACTTTTTTTTCCCCCTGATGCTAATATGCTAGCATCACTTCAACATGTGTAACTTATGATTCCTTAGCTATAAGGATTCCTAAGCTGTAACTGATTTTGTCTTCCTCACTAGACACAGTAAGGTGTCAGTGTAAGTTGATGAGAGGCACAGTCCTTTGAAAAGTGTTTAGTGTAGTGGTAAGTTAAGTGTTATAAAATAAATCTATTTAGCAGATGGTGCAGAAGAATAATACCTATTTTAAAAAGTTGAAAAGCCTTTCTGTCATGTTTTTATAATGTTTGTATCTGTTCAATTTACCCATGTCTTTCAGGTTTAGATTATGATAAGCTCTTGATTACTAATCAGTTAGGAAAGTGCTACAGTAATAAACTTGCTTTCAGATTATCTTGATAATTCATTTTGATGCAACTGACATGGCAAAGGACAAAGATCATTGTGTCCAAATTGTCCTTCAATTTTCATTCAATAAAATTGATGTTATTTATAATGTTAATAAAGAGGTTTCTCAGCTGTCTTTGGCAGAAACATTTCAGCAGTTTAATAGGCTTAATTACATTACACAGTAGATGAGAAGTGGGGTATGTTAGAGAGAAGAGAGGTTCAGGAGAGCTGATTGCATATTTTTTTCAAGTTATCTCCTCCAAGCTCAAGAATGGTTCATCCTGATGAGAAAGAAATGAAGAAAAGGTGATAGGAGTCCCACATGGATGCACAGGGAGCTCCTGACGAAATCCAAACATAAAATGAATATGTACAAGAGGTGGAAGCAGGGTCATGTGACCCAGGAGGACTATAGAGATGCTGTCTGAGTATGCAGGGATGGGGTTAGGAAAGCCAAAGCCTACCTGGAGTTGAATCTGGTGAGGGGTGTGAAGGGCAACAAGAAGAGCTTCTACAGGTGTATTGGCAGCAAAAGGAAGACTAGGAAAAATGTGAGTCCTCTGCTGAATGGGGCAGAGGATCTGGTGGCAAAGGATGCAGAACAGGCCAAAGTACTCAATGCTGCCTTTGCCTCTGACTTTACTGATGAGACTTGTTGGGAATTGGCTTGATGAAAAAGGACATGGGTCTATAGAAAAGTTGTGCGAGCAGAGTTCTGTGTGAAAGAATGTCAGCCTGAGCAGCAAGATTAGGCCTTGGCCGAAAATAGCTGGCTTTACTGATAGCAGGAGAAAAACAGCAGCTGGTCTTGCCGTTATCAGGAGAAAAATAAAAACGGTGTGACCTTGGCATAACTTCACAAGTAACTTTTGAAGAAGTTCCCATGAGAAAGTTACGGAACACGCATAGCTGCAAACTACAAGTGGGTGTGTTTTAGTAATGAATAAACATTAGCAATGTACCAATCATATTAGGACTAGTAGGCATAATTATTGCAAACTGTATAAATATGAGCTATCCGTGCAAATAAAGTTGAATCACTTCTATCACTCATATTGGGTCGACTTATGTGCATTCCTCCGCCGCTCCAACAAATGGCGCCCGAACGGGGACCGAAGAAAGGGGAATTGGAGCGACGGACACTGAGAAGCACCGGTAGCAGCGACCGGGGGGCAAAAGATTAACCAAACGCTGATCGTCTCGGTTGGTGTGTTAACTCTCGTGCCTGGACCGTCCAAAAGGGGTTCGCCGTCAGTGAGGGCTACTGGAAAAAGGCTGCAAAGACTTTTTAACCGAGGTGCCTTAATCAAGGTAGCACCAAGGAGTATCAAGAAGCCGGCCGGCAATGGATCAAGAGGTAGCCCTAAAATTATTACTGTGCTTTATAGAAAAGCGGGGGGTAAATTGCGTTAAGCAAGTTTTGGGATTAGTTGCTTTAGGTCGTGTTAAGGGATGCTTTAAGAATCTGGATTTATTATTTGAGGAGAGTGAATGGCGTAGATTAGATGTATTATGGGATATGGTAATTGACGATGATAAATCAGCTAAAAAACTAATGAAGCAAGGACAGAAACCTTTCAATTAGTGTGGGTACAGCTTTTGAGCTTAGTACCTGGAATGCTATCGGAACCTCCCTATGGGATGAAATCAGTGACGGGTCTAAAGAAGTTAAAGATCTTGCAACTTTATGGAAATTGATTAAGACAACTCTGCAAAAAATGAAAGCAGATCGTAAAGCGTCTGCGTCTGCTTTTGCTGCTCTCTCTCTCCAACCGCAAGCGAAAGGGAAAAGCGGGGAGAAAAACATAATGCAGCGAGAGAGACTTTTTGGAGCTTGTTCGCCTGCTCTTGTGCCCTTGACTTCTGCTCCACTCCCTGGGACTGCCGATATTAATCAGCCATCTGACAGTTCCCAAGCCTCCCTAACCGTACGATTAAAGGAAACCCTACAGAATCAGGGAGTGAGTAAAAATCTGCCTACGAAAAAACAGCCCCCAGATACCACCGTTCAACATGAACAAACTATACCTAGCATATACCCTGATTCAAATAATGCAAACAAGGACTTGTCTACTCTAAAAATAGAACAAAAAGAGACAATGTTAGAATTGTTAAAGGAAATGCGAAAAAGAGACGGGGAAACCAACCGCACCCACCATAGACGCGGAGCCGCTTGTAATACCCGCTTGTAATAGCCGCTGCAGAAGAAAGGCAGAGACATTGGAGGGGTGTAATAAAAGATGCCATTATAGAAGGGACTATGCTCCAAGCATTCCCAGTTATTGCATCAAATGGAGAGAAAAAATGGGAGGTGTTTGACTGGAAGGTCATTGAGAAATTAAGGAATGCTGTGAGTCAGTACGGAATCAAATCCGCCTTAACTCACCAAATACTGCAATTCATTTTTTCTGCTGATACGCTGATACCTCAAGATATTAAACAGCTAGCACAGCTGGTTTTGACACCCGCCCAAATGTTAGTGTTTTTCCGGCAGTGGGAGAAGCTCTGTGATAGGGAACAAGCAACATCACGACAACAAACAGATCCCCTATGGGGAGTAACCATGCAGATGCTGATGGGTACTGGACCCTTCGCATCAGGGAACGCTCAGTTACAATGTATCACTGAGGTTCATCATCTATCACAGATCTTGGCGTATCAAGCTTTTCTTGCCATACCAGACAATATGTACAGCCATGCTTTTACCCAGGTGAAATAGGAGAATACAATTTATGACCACCCTGACACGAACGAGGGCATGAAAGAAAACATGTTCAAAATACTTGCTTTTGAAAATGCTACTGAAAAGACACGCAAAGCATTGTGTAATTTGCCGAAAAATGCAGACGTTGTTGATATGATAGAATACATGGATGGATCAGTGGACTCACAGAAAGTAGCCTACGCTGCCACAGCTCTCCAAGGAGCTACAAAGAAACACGAGGCCAGTGAGACACCCTTGGTCAAGTGTTCTAACTGTGGCAAACGTGGACACATTAGGAGCAAATGTACAGTTACTGTTAACAGTAAGTGCTGCAACAAGTGTAAGAAAGATAACTATACCACCAAGAATACAGGAAGAAGGGAAAATTCACACCGACCGCGAAGGCCCCTCGCGCGACGACACGAATGCAAGGGGCTTGAGCTGCCAGCCCTCAGGCAGCCTCGCAACCACCAGATCCGCCACCGCAGGAAGCTCCGGAGTGGATGTGGAAACTGCAGTCAACATAAAGGGACCATTGGGGGTTTGGACTTAGTGCATTTTTAATGGGGTGATCTTCAACAGCTCTAGAAGGAATTCTGGTAGTCCCAGGCCTTATTGATGCAGATTATTGTGGGACTGTGAAAATTATGATTCATGTTTTAATCCCTCCTGTTTCTATTCCTAAAGGTACCAGAATAGCACAATTAGTTCCATTCAGGTCGTGTGTTCCGAACCCGGGTGAAGTACAACGTGGAGATGGTGGATTCGGCTCCACAGGGAAACGGCAGGTATACTTTGCCATGGACACAACAAGAGGTAAACCAGAAAAGGTAGTGCAATTGGAAGGGCCCGATGGAGTTGTCGTCAAGAAACCGATGACAATCAATACAGGAGCTGATGTTACGATTATTTCACGATGCATTTGGCCTCCATCGTGGCCATCGATCAATCCAAATTTTGGTATTGCAGGGATAGGGGGCACACAAGCCACCTTAATAAGTCAGCTACCGATTACATTTGCGTTCCCCGATGGTGAACACATTACGACGTGTCCGTATGTCATGACTACCCCAACTGAATTGTTTGGCCTCGTAGGCCGTGATTTATTGAGCCAAATGAAGGCAATGTTAGTGACACATCCATTTTTAGGAGCGGTCACTGAGGGGTAGCCAATTCTGAAAATTAACTGGAAAATAGATGACCCTGTTTGGATTGATCAGTAGCTGCTAAATTCTGAAAGGCTGCTAAAAATACAAGGGTTAGTTGAGGACCAATTGAGAGCGGGACAAGTTGTTCCTTCTGCTAGTCCATGGAATACATCAATATTTACCATTCCCAAGAAAAGTGGGAAGTGGAGACTGTTACATGATCTCAGAGCTGTGAATGCGGTGATGGACAGTATGGGAGCCCTGCAGCCAGGTTTGCCATCTCCAGTTATGCTTCCAGAAGAATGGAATTTGTTAATTATAGATCTAAAAGATTGCACCCAGGTGGCGCTGAACGGTTCGCCTTTTCGGTACCATTGACTAACAAGGCAGAACCCTATAAGAGATACCATTGGGTCGTGTTACCGCAATGAATGCGCAATTCCCCCACGATGTGTCAGGTGTATGTGGCCTGGGCATCAGAGCCTGTAAGAAAGCAGTTTCCTCAGTAACTTGCCACAGGATGAGATTTTAACTCAATTGCAGGACATCTTAAGCCATCGCGGAGTAATAATCACTCCTGAAAAGGTGCAAAAGGCAGCACCTTGGAAGTATTTGGGGTGGCACATAGATGCTAGCAATGTTAAACCTCAGAAGGTTCAAATAACATGAGAAATTTCAACGTTACATGATGTCCAGAAGCTTGTGGGAGATATCCAGTGGGTGCGGAATCTTTGCGGTATCACTAATGGCAATATGACCCCTCTGGTAGAACTCTTGGGTATGAGAACACTGTGCAGATGAGAAACGGGAAATGACAGAGCTGACCAATTGGTTGCAGCGCCACGGGAGCCTCCTCCAGGGAATCGTTTTCAACAAAGCATGGCAATCACAGGTGTTCTTGCACCAACCCGCTAGGATGTTAGCAAAGCAATTTGTCTTACCACTTACTGATGCCCAAGGTATCGTTAAAGCATGCCCCGACTGTCAAAAGAAGGGGCTCGGCTTGGCCTGTGGGGTTAACCGATGAGGTCTTTTGCCATTGCAGTTGTGGCAAATGGATGTCACCCATGTCACGTAGTTTGGTGCAAAGCGTTCTGTGCACGTGTGTATTGATACCTATCCTGCTGCCATGTGGGCCACGGCACGAACTGGAGAAAAGGCCTTACATATTGAATGACAGCTTCACGCTTCTTTTGCAGTACTGGGTGTACCTAAAGAAATTAAGATGGACAACGGCCCGGCCTATGGTTCTACATGATTTGCTCGATTTTGTAATTTGTGGGGAGTTCACCATGGTACCGGTATTCCACATCTTCCCACAGGACAGGCTATTGTCGAATGGGCCAACCAAACCCTAAAGAACATGCTGCAAAAACAAAAGGGGGAAACCCAGGGCTTACTCCCAGAGGAACGATTGGCCAAAGCCTTATTTGTGCTAAATTATCTTAGATTGACAGGTGATCACAAAGACCCACCAATGGTAGTGCATCATGTTCTTTTACAGGCAGAAAGGACGCGACAAAGTACAGGAATCATGGTAATGTATAAGGACCCAGAATCCGGGAAATGGTGCGGATCAGCAGAAGTAAAACTTACTGGGAGATCCCGGCTAAGTGGGCCAAGGCATGGCTTCGCACTGATGCTGGACCCGGAACTGTCCCAATGGCAACTGGCACGGCACCGGCGGGTGCTGGAGCCACTGATCCGACAGATTCTAACTAATAGAGTATTACTAGTGGACACTGAGTCCTTCAGAGAGGTTTTTAGAACAGCGTGCCTTATTGCATATAGAACTTGCTTTAGGTAAAAAGTATGTTAAGCATAATTTGATTAAACATAGTGTGATTACGGGAAGACAGTGTGGGGTAAATGTAAAAGTTAGTTAAAGCCAAAATTAGGGGTAAGGTCTATTTCCATTAATAACCTGGGAACGAGGTTGATTGTGTTTCCACAGATACAGGCCCACGACGGACTCCTGTTCGATTTGCACGACCATCATCATCTGGAGCATCATAGATGATGTGGCAATATGAATACTACCTCAGCCGAAAACTAATGTATGGGTCACCTTGGCTAACATAACAGGTCAAGATTCTCTGTGCATCGCAACTGTATCGTAAAGCCCACGAACCAATAGACAAGATGGCTATGACTCGTGCAGCGCGCCTGGCCAGCGAGCACATGCGTCATAGATTGCAACCGAGGCGGACTTTTGGCATCCGCTGGCCACGTGTGCTAAAACCCGTTCCTCTGCAAATGTATAAATACCGGGATTTTCCGAAGAGCATCGGGCTGTTGTACGGTGAGGCCATCGTTGCCTCTGTGGGGACGCCCATGGAAAGCTGGCACCTACCGATTGCTGGGCTGAGTTCGTGGAGCAAGATGGCACAAGAATGTATGGATGGTTCATCTTCCTCATAGTCCTCATGGTCTGGGCCATTAGGGGTAACAGGTTGGCTCAAAGAATTATGGGCATTATTGTAGTTACTGTGATTTTAGCTATTGTAATAGTTTTACCTTGTTCAGCTTATTAAGGAAAATGGCATCCCAAGTTATTAGGCAAGCCTGGATTGCTCAAAAACAAAAAGAGGAAGAAAGATTTAAACAGAGACCTACAGTGGATTCGACCTTGTTGTGGTATTACAAATACAGACTTAGAGCCGCTGCTGGATTTATTGCGGGGCAGTGATAGCTTAACTTCTACAAGACAACTAAGTGCACCGGGATGGCAAGCCTTGGCAGCAATTGGACAAAAAAAAAATAAATCACATCATCCATGTCTGCAGATACGTTCCTGATTTACCCATAAATTTGAAACCTTATGCTGAGATTGATATGGAACACACTGACTGTAGTAAGCAGCATGACAGTGACACCGGTGATTGATCCACATCGGTTAACGCCATGGGACAGTAAGAATGTTTGGGTGTCACTAGCTAAAGCTATTAATCAAATCTCTTTTTGTGTGTCATTGGCATTACCTGAACAGTCTTTTATTCTTATGTATTTTATTAGGTATAATGTTGTTTTTACTGTGTTTAATTAATTGTGTTCATAAATCTTTGCAAAGGGCAATACAGCAGGTGTTAAAATTTTACCTCAATCTATACACAAACAAATAGATTGGCTGAAGAAACATACACAAAGATCCAGCAAGAAACTAGTTGGTTTGATGGGGTGTTACAGTCAATATTTGTCAGGATAACACCATGGCTAATGGCATGGATTAAAGAAGCCTTACGGTGGTTGGGTATATTGATATTAATCTGTGTAATAGTTAGAATTGTGTATGGGTACATGATGAAAGGAGTCTCAAGGCTGACACACCAAGCTCTACTCGCACAAAAAGAAAAAGGGGGAATTGTTGCGAATTGGCTTGATGAAAAAGGACATGGGTCTATAGAAAAGTTGTGCGAGCAGAGTTCTGTGTGAAAGAATGTCAGCCTGAGCAGCAAGATTAGGCCTTGGCCGAAAATAGCTGGCTTTACTGATAGCAGGAGAAAAACAGCAGCTGGTCTTGCCGTTATCAGGAGAAAAATAAAAACGGTGTGACCTTGGCATAACTTCATAAGTAACTTTTGAAGAAGTTCCCATGAGAAAGTTACTGAACATGCATAGCTGCAATCCACAAGTGGGTGTGTTTTAGTAATGAATAAACATTAGCAATGTACCAATCATATTAGGACTAGTAGGCATAATTATCGCAAACTGTATAAATATGAGCTATCCGTGCAAATAAAGTTGAATCACTTCTATCACTCATATTGGGTCGACTTATGTGCATTCCTCCGCCGCTTCAACAGAGACTTGCCTTCATGAACCCCAGGCCTCTGAGACCGGAGGGAAAGTCTGGAAAAAGGAAGACTTACCCTTGGTGGAAGAGGATCAGACAAGGAAATGTTTAGACAAACCTGACATGCACTAGTCCATGAGACCTGATGGGGTGCATCCATAAGTGCTGAGGGAGCTGTTTGATGTCATTGCAAGGACTCTTCAACTGTATTTGAAAGGCCATGAAAGGTTATTGGGAGTAGCTGGCATTGATTAGTGAAGGGGGAATCATGCTTGACCAACCTGATAGATGACAGGTTGCCTAGAGGGTGGTGTGGACTTTCCATCCTTGTTGATACTCGGAACCTGACTTGACAATGTCCTAAGCAGCCTGCTTTAGTTGACCCTGCTTTGAGAAGGAGGTTTGGGCTAGATGATCTCCAGAGGCCCTTTCCAATCTCAGCCATTCTGTGATTACATTCTATTAAAAATACAGGTGCATTCAGAATGCAGAAGGTAGTTCCGCAGACTTGAATTTGGCCGTACAGGTGTATTGGTTTTGTGTGGCAAGGTTTTGGTAGCTGGGGGGGGGGGGGGGGGCACAGGGGTGGCTTCTGTGAGAAGTTGCTGGAAGCTTCCCCTGTGTCCAACAGAGCCAATACCAGCCAGCTTTAAGACGGACCTGCCGCTGGCCAAGGCCAAGCCAATCAGCGACAGTGGTAGCACCTCTGGGATAACATATTTAAGAAGGAAAAAAAGTTGCTGGGACAGACAGAAACGGCATCCGGAGAGAGGAGTGAGAACATGTGAGAGAAACAACCCTTCAGACACCAAGGTCAGTGCAGAAGGAGGGGGAGGAGATGCTCCAGGTGCCAGAGCAGAGATTCCCCTGCGGCCCGTGGTGAAGACCCTGGTGAGGCAGGCTGTCCCCCTGCAGCCCAGGGAGGTCCACGGTGGAGCAGATATCCACCTGCAGCCCGTGGAGGACCCCACGCCGGAGCAGGTGGGTGCCCGAAGGAGGCTATGACCCCGTGGGAACCCTGTGCTGGAGCAGGCTCCTGGCAGGACCTGCGGACCTGTGGAGAGAGGAGCCCACACTGGAGCAGGTTTTCTGGCAGGACTTGTGACCCCGTGGGGGACCCACGCTGGAGCAGTGTGCTCCTGAAGGACTGCACACTGTGGAAGGGACCCATGCTGGAGCCGTTTGTAAAGAACTGCAGCCTGTGGGAAGGACCCATGTTGGAGAAGTTCGTGGAGGACTGTCTCCTGTGGGAGGGACCCCACACTGGAGCAGGGGAAGAGTGTGATGAGTCCTGCCCCTGAGGAGGATGAAGTGGCAGTGATAACGTGTGATGATGAACTGACTGAAACCCCCATTCCCCATCCCCCTGCGCCGCTCGGGGGGGTAGGTAGAGAATCCAGGAGTGAAGTTGTGCCCGGGAAGAAGGGAGGGGTGGAGGGAAGGTGTTCTGAGCTTTAGTTTTATTTCTCATTACCCTACTCTGGTTGATTGGTAATAAATTGAGTTAATTTTCCCCAGGTTGAGTCTGTTTTGCCTGTGACAGTGATTGGTGAGTGATCTCTCCTGTCCTTATCTCAACCCATGAGTCCTTTGTTATATTTTTCTCTCCCCTGTCCAGCTGAGGATGGGGGAGTGATAGAACGGCTTTGGTGGGCACCTGGCATCCAGCCAGGGTCAACCCGCCACAATAGGTCATTGGTATGGAACCTTTCTCGGTGGGTGGGAAACTTTTGTTTCTTCAGTTTATTTTTAAATTTTGTTTCACTAGTCCATATATCTTTGATGGAATACTTTGGGTACAGAGAGCCTTCTTCCTATTGCTGTCTGCTGATTGAACTCATTTAAAGCAAAACTGTATTTTAGCACTTAAAAAGTTAAAAGGACAGATTCAGTAGAGAGTCTGGGAGTCTACAAACTTAGCTTTTATTCCTGCCTCCCAGAATAAAGTCTAAAATTCTGTTAGGCTGTTGACACACTGCATGGGTGTCGTGGTTTCAGCCCAGTCGGTAACAAAGGACCACGCAGACGCTCACTCCTCCCGCCCCCCTCCGGTGGGATGGGGACGAGAATCAGAAAGGAGAAAAGGAAAAAAAAAAAACCCCAAACCCCAGAACCTCGAGGGTTGAGATAAGGGCAGTTTACTGGGACAACACACAAAAAAAGAGAAGTTACAACAACAACAACGGTACTAATAAAAGAATATACAAAAGGAGTGATGCACAGTGCAACTGCTCACCACCCAGAACCCGACGCTCCGCCACTTCCCACACCGAAAGCCAAGAGAGCACCCCCAGCCCGCTCCCCATTTATATACTGAGCATGATGGCACATGGTATGGAATAGCTCCTTGGCTAGTTCAGGTCAGCTGCCCCGGCTATGCCCCCACCTCCCAGGTTCCTGTGAAAATTAACTCTATCCCAGCTGAACCCAGGACATTATCCACCCCTTATTCTATACCATCTACATCATGCCCAGATCTTACTTTTTCCAATCAACCACTGCCACTTTCCTTGTCTTATATATACGTATATATGTATATGGACACCCCCCCCCCCACACACACACACACAAATAGCATTCCCTTAGTCTGTGGGCCATCCCTCTAATGTGGCCATCAATTTTATTTAGTCCATGACTTTGGGGCTCCATCTGTTGTTAACAGTCCTTCAGGATAGGAGAGATGGTGGGAGGTGTTGGGTTGTTGCATGCCGCCTCTGGAACTTGCGGCTGGTACATTTGGTGCAACCCACGCCCTTGGTCTGCAGGTCGAAGATGTTGATCTTGAGGAAATCGTTGGGCGCCAGTTCAAGGTCTATCACTGTTGCACTTGGCTCAGTTTCAAAGTCCATCCTTCAGTCATTTTGGGAAATTCTTACAGTAATACCCTTGATATGGCATATAGACACTATAGATACAATGACATGCATTGGCAGGTTATTTAGCAGTTAAATATCATACAGCCTAATTCACTGGCTATTCTGTCCCAAAATCAAATCTCCTTGAGTTACACATCGAGCTTCCCCATCCTTCTGCATCACCCACCAGGTGTACCCAGGTCCTTGAGCAAAAACAACCCCTTGGATGGGTTTGTCTCTGCTTGAGGCAGGACTAACCCAGACTGACTTCCCTGACATATTTTTCATGTGCACTACAGGGACTTTATCTCCTTCTACAGTATGTGGAAGTCTTGGTTGGGCGGGGCCAGCCCAATTGGCAGATCCTCTAGTATTAACTAACCAGGTGGCTTTTGTTAAATGTGTATCTGTCATGGTTTCAGCCCAGCCGGTAACAAAGGACCACGCAGCCGCTCGCTCACGCCTCCGGTGGGATGGGGAGGAGACGGAGGAGAGAAAAAGAAAAAGAAACTGGAACCTCGAGGGTTGAGATAAAGGCAGTTTAGTGGGACAAACACAAAGAAATTACAACAACAACAACGGCACTAATGAAAAAGCATACAAAAAGAGTGATGCACAGTGCAACTGCTCACCACCCGGGACCCGACGCTCCGCCACTTCTCCCACTGAAAACAGAGACCACCCCCTGGCCCGCTCCCCATTTATATACTGAGCATGATGGCACATGGTATGGAACAGCTCCTTGGCTAGTTCAGGTCAGCTGCCCCGGCTATGCCCCCACCTCCCAGGTTCCTGTAAAAATTAACTCTATCCCAGCTGAACACAGGATGTTATCCACCCCTTATTCTATACCATCTACATCATGCCCAGATCTTACATTTTTCTAGTCAACCACTACTACTTTCCTTCTCTTATATATAAGTATATGGACTCCCCCCCCGACCTCGCACACACACACACATGGTGTTCCTTTAGCCTATGGGCTATCCCTCTAATGTGTCCATCGATTTTGGGGCTCTATCTGTTGTAACAGTTCTTCAGGATAAGAGAGAGATGGTGTGAGATGTCGGGTTGTTGTATGCTGCCTCTGGAACTTGTGGCTAGTACATTTGGTGCAACTCATGCCCTTGGTCTGCAGGTCAAAGATGTTGATCTTGAGGAAATTGCTGGGTGCCAGTTCAAGTTCTATCGCTGTTGTACTTGGCTCAGTTTCAGAAGTCCATCCTGTAGTCATTTGGATAATTCTCACAATAATACCCTTGATATGGCATATAGACACTATAGATACAATGACATGCATTGGCAGGTTATTTAGCAGTTAAATATCATACAGCCCAATTCACTGGCTATTCTCTCCCAAAATCAAATCTCCCTGAGGTACACATCGAACTTCCCTATCCTTCTGCATCACCCACCAGGTGTACCCAGGTCCTTGAGCAAAAACAACCCCTTGAATGGGTTTGCCTCTGCTTGAGGGAGGACTAACCCAGACTGTCTTTCCTAACATACTCCTCATGCGCATTACAGGGACTTTATCCCCTTCTGCAGTATGTGGAACTCTTGGTTGGGCAGGGCCAGCCCGATTGGCGGATGCTCTAGTATTAACTAACCAGGTGGCTTTTGTTAAATGTGTATCCCAATGCTTGAAAGTTCCACCCCCCATCGCTCTCAATGTAGTTTTCAGCAGTCCATTGTATCATTCAATTTTTCCGGAGGCCGGTGCGTGATAAGGGATGTGATACACCCACTCAATGCCATGTTCTTTGGCCCAGGTGTCTACGAGGTTGTTTCGGAAGTGAGTCCCGTTGTCCAACTCGATTTTTTTGGGGTGCCATGTCGCCATAAAATTTTTTCTTCAAGGCCCAGGATAGTGTTCTGGGCAGTGGCATGGGACACAGGGTATGTTTCCAGCCTTCCAGTGGTTGCTTCCACCATTGTAAGCACATGGCACTTGCCTTGGCGTGTTCGTGGGAGTGTGATATAGTCAATCTGCCAGGCCTCCCACTGTTTATATTTCAGTCATCGTCCTCCATGCGACAGGGGTTTTTGCCGCTTGGCTTGCTTAATTGCAGCACATGTTTCACATTCATGGATGACCTGTGCGATAGTGTCCATGGTCAAGTCCACCCCTCGATCTCGAGCCCATCTATATGTTGCATCTCTTCCCTGATGGCCTGAGGTATCGTGGGCCCACTGAGCCATAAATAGCTCACCCCTATGTTGCCAGTCCAGGTCCACCTGAGACACTTCAATCTTGGCGGCCTGATCCGCCTGCTGGTTGTTTTGATGTTCTTCAGTGGCTCGACTCTTGGGTACATGAGCATCTACGTGATGTACTTTTACCACTAGCTTCTCTATCCGAACAGCGATATCTTGCCACAGTGCGGCAGCCCAGATGGGTTTACCTCTGCGCTGCCAATTGCCCTTCTTCCATTGCTGTAGCCACCCCCATAGGGCATTTGCCACCATCCATGAGTCAGTATAGAGATAGAGCACTGGCCACTTTTCTCTTTCAGCAATGTCTAACGCTAGCTGGATGGCTTTCACCTCTGCAAACTGACTCGATTCAACTTCTCCTTCAGCAGTTTCTGCGACTAGTCGTGTAGCACTCCATACAGCAGCCTTCCACCTTTGATGTTTTCCCACAATGCGACAGGACCCATCAGTGAACAGGGCATATTACCTCTCATTTTCTGGCAGTTTATTATACAGCAGGGCCTCTTCAGCCCGTGTCACCTCCTCCTCTGGTGACATTCCAAAATCTTTGCCTTCTGGCCAGTCCGTGATCACTTCCACAATTCCTGGGCAACTGGGGTTTCCTATGCGAGCTCGCTGTGTGATCAGTGCGATCCACTTACTCCACGTGGCGTCAGTCGCGTGATGTGTAGAGGAAACTTTCCCTTTGAACATCCAGCCCAGCACTGGCAGTCGGGGTGCTAAGAAGAGCTGTGTTTCAGTACCAACCACTTCTGAGGCGGCTCGAACTCCTTCATATGCTGCCAAGATCTCTTTTTCAGTTGGAGTATAGGGAGCCTCGGATCCTCGATATCCCCGACTCCAAAACCCCATAGGTCGGCCTCGGGTCTCCCCAGGTGCTTTCTGCCAAAGGCTCCAGGTAGGGTCATTCTCCCCAGCTGCAGTGTAGAGCACATTTTTAATATCTTGTCCTGTCCGGACTGGCCCAAGAGCTACTGCGTGAACAATCTCCTGCTTAATCTGTTCAAAGGCTTGCCGTTGCTCAGGGCCCCATTTAAAATCGTTCTTCTTCCGAGTAACTTGGTAGAGAGGGCTTACAATTTGACTGTAATTTGGAATATGCATTCTCCAAAAACCCACAACACCTACGAAAGCCTGTGTTGCCTTTTTATTAGTCGGTGAGGACATAGCTGCGATTTTGTTGATCACGTCAGCAGGGATCTGACGACGCCCATCTTGCCATTTTACTCCTAAGAACTGGATCTCCTGCGCAGGTCCCTTGACCTTACTTTCTTTTATGGCAAAACCAGCCTTCAAAAGGATTTGGATTATTTTCTTCCCTTTCTCAAAAACTTCTTCTGCCGTGTTGCCCCATATGATGATGTCATCAATATATTGCAGGTGCTCTGGAGCTTCACCTTTTTCTAGTGCAGCCTGGATCAGTCCATGGCAAATGGTGGGGCTGTGTTTCCACCCCTGGGGCAGTCGATTCCAGGTGTACTGGACGCCCCTCCAAGTGAAAGCAAACTGTGGCCTGCACTCCGCTGCCAAAGGAATGGAGAAAAATGCATTAGCAATGTCAATTGTGGCATACCACTTAGCTGCCTTTGATGCCAGTTCATATTGAAGCTCTAACATATCTGGTACAGCAGCGCTCAGCGGTGGCGTGACTTCATTCAGCCCACGATAATCTACTGTTAGTCTCCATTCCCCATGAGATTTCCGCACGGGCCATATGGGACTATTAAAGGGTGAGTGAGTCTTGCTGATCACTCCTTGGCTCTCCAATTGGCAAATCAGCTTATGGATGGGGATCAGGGATTCTCGGCTAGTGCGATATTGCCGTTGGTGCACTGTCGTGGTAGCAATTGGCACCTGTTGTTCTTCAACCTTCAGCAACCCCACAACCGAAGGATCTTGGGAGAGACCCGGCAGGGTAGACAGCTGTTCAATCTCCTCCGTCTCCAATGCAGCTACACTAAAGGCCCACCGGTACCCCTTTGGGTCCTTGAAATACCCCCTCCTGAGATAATCTATCCCAAGGATGCACGGGGCCTCTGGGCCAGTCGCAATGGGGTGTTTATGCCACTCATTCCCGGTTAGACTCATTTCAGCTTCCAATACAGTTAGCTCTTGGGATGCCCCTGTCACACCAGAGATACAGATGGGTTCTGCCCCTTTAGAACTTGATGGCATTAGGGTACATTGTGCACCACTGTCCACTAGAGCCTTATGTTCCTGTGGGTCTGATGTGCCAGGCCATCGAATCCACACTGTCCAGTAGACTCGGTTGTCCCTCTCCTCCACCTGGCTGGAGGCAGGGCCCCTCTAATCCTGGTTAGAATATCCCTTACTCACTTTCTGCACACGTGAATCAGAAGTCCCTTCAAAGGGATCAGAAATGAGATCAGCCCATCTACTGCGTCTGGGGGACTGCTCACAGGAAACTGGAGCAGCAGTTTTCCAAGAAGAATTCTCTTTTCTGGTTGCTTTTTCTCACAACTCCTGTACCCGTGCATCCAAGACGGAGGTAGGTTTTCCATCCCACTTCCTCATGTCCTCTCCATGGTCACGCAGGTAAAACCACATGTTAGCCCGTCGTGTGTACTTTCTCTCTCCTCTCTCTTGGGTAGAGGAATGCTTACTCCCAATAACTGCGATGCGGGCCTGTACAGGTGAGGAGGAGGACAGATCTACTTTGAATTGCTGGAACTCTCGGGACAATTCCTCTACAGCTGAGACACAGGCCCGTAGGGAGGAAGAGAGACTTCCTTCGTATTGCCGGAGTTGGACAGCCAATTCATCCACCGTTTGTCCATAGCCTTCTCTCCAGGACATCACTGCCAATGAGTTGGCATAGGTTGGTGGTGCACTTTGTAGAAACGTCCGCCACATGGGTTGTGTGCATTGGACCTCATCTGGATCTGTGGGTGACTGCGCATTTTCCGGATCATTGTAAATCACCTCCAGCACGGCTAATTCCCTCAGGTACTGGATACCTCTCTTCATGGTGGTCCACTTGCCTTGGTGACATGTAACTTCATCCCTGAAGGGGTATCTTTCCTTTACACCTAACAGAAGTCGCCTGCAGAGGCTGAGGACTTGTGTTTTTCTCCCAATCGCCTTGTTGATGCCCCCTTCCCTAGACAGAGATCCCAACTGCTTAGCTTCCTTACCCTCTAATTCCAGACTACTGGCCCCATTATCCCAGCATCGGAGCAGCCAGGTAACAATGTGCTCATCTGGGTGGCAGCTAAAATCTTTTTGCATGTCACGCAACTCACTCATGGATAGAGATCAGGTAATTATTTCAGGTTCTGCCTCTACCTCCTGTTCTCTCAATGACCCTGGTTCATCTTCATCTCTCACTAAGCGAACTGATTTCTTTGTGTGTTTCTTTTTCTGTACAGTGGCGACTGATACTGGCACAGGTTGGTTCTCTGGTTTAGCTGCAGTACCTGTCACCGGGGTTGGGGTAGCCATGCTGCCTGTTGTCGGGGTAGGGGTAGCCACAGTGTCTTTGTCGGGGTTGGGGTAGCCACGGTGCATGTTGTCCTGTTTTCCATCTTTTCCCCCTGAGGGTGCTGCCTAATATCAAGCAGTGTTTGGTAGATACTGGCCAGGGCCCAGCACAGTGCAGCGAGTTGTACGTCTTTGGAATAGCCACAGCATTTGTCTTTCAAATATTCTACCACTTCATGAGGGTTCTGTAGTTGTTTGGGAGTGAAATTCCAAGCCACTGGAGGTGAGAAGTTCTCTAGACACCTGCCCATATCCTCCCACATGCCGTGCCACCCATGAATATCCAGCTTTGGGGCAGATCTCTGGGTGGTCCTCTTAAAGAGCCTTTTTGTAGCCCTAAACAAGACCTGAAAAATATTCAGGAGGCATAGCACTAACAGCACACTGGCTTGAGCATCCCAAGGATATTCAAAATTCTCGAAAGCTGTTGTAATTAGTCGGAAGGAGGAAAGGGAGGTGAACGGACGGGGGGAAATATCCCCCCCTAACTTCCCCATGGATTTGGTATAATTACCAATAAAATCCGACAGAAGGTGCCCAAAGTATGGAAATGATATCACTGCCTCATACAGATACCAGCTTAACCTCATGACCAGTGATGTAATCATTTCACAAGTCGACATTGCCCAGTACAGCAAAATGATAATCCCAATCACTCTCCCAGAGATGAGATACGCAACTACAGGCAATACATAGAGCATATAAGAGCTTACAAAACGCCACCATGTAAACAAATGAATCAACATTGTGACTAACATCTATTTATCTAATATAAGAAATGCGTGTGACAAATTTGTTTCAACACGCTCTGGCCAGATCTGTCGTTATCTCAACCCTTTCGTGCCCCGCGTTGGGCGCCAAAAAGGACTGTCGTGGTTTCAGCCCAGCCGGTAACAAAGGACCATGCAGCCGCTCGATCACTCGTCCCACCCCTTCCGGTGGGATGGGGACGAGAATCAGAAAGGAGAAAAGGGGAAAAAAAACCAAAACCCCCAAACCTCAAGGGTTGAGATAAGGGCAGTTTACTGAGACAACAAAAAAAAAAAAAAAAGAGAAGTTACAACAACAACGGTACTAATAAAAGAATATACGAAGCGAGTGATGCACAGTGCAACTGCTCACCACGCAGAACCCGACGCTCCGCCACTTCCCACACCGAAAGCCAAGAGAGCACCCCCAGCCTGCTCCCCATTTATATACTGAGCATGATGGCACATGGTATGGAATAGCTCCTTGGCTAGTTCAGGTCAGCTGCCCTGGCTGTGCCCTCTCCCAGGTTCCTGTGAAAATTAACTCTATCCCAGCTGAACCCAGGACAATGGGGAATGTTGACTCATCCATAAGGGTGATCTAAAAGCCCTACACAATTGGATTTTATAATTAATTGTAAGGGAAATCACTGGAAAATACTTATGATGAAACTAGGAGAACGTACTAGGCACTCATTCCTACTGTTTCTTGTAGGCTGGAAATAACTGTTTGGTATCAGTCCTGGATGTAATTTGCATGTCAGGTATTATTAGCTATTCCATATAGTACTTCCCTCTTTCAGAGTGAATGACCAATACCAGTATTCTCCAAATAAAATGAAAAATTTTAATCTCAGTAGCTATTAGCTTTGATTAGTGTCCTGGTTTCAGCTGGGGTAGAGTTAATTTTCTTCCTAGTAGCTGGTATAGTGTTATATTTTCGATTCGGTATGAGAATAATGTTGATAACACACTGATGGTTTTAGTTGTTGCTAAGGAGTGTTTAGTCTAAAGTCAACGATTTTTTCAGCTTCTCATGCCCAGCCAGCGAGAAAGCTGGAGGGGCACAAGAAGTTGGCACAGGACACAGTCAGGGCAGCTGACCCAAACTGGCCAAAGGTGTATTCCATACCATGTGACATCACATCTAGTATATAAACTGGGGGGAGTGGGGGCCTGGGGTGGGCGGATCACTGCTCAGGAACTAACTGGGCATCGGCCAGTGAGTGGTGAGCAATTGCATCATGAATCACTTGTTTAGTATATTCCAATCCTTATATTATTATTATTGTCATTTTATTAGTGTTATCATTATCATTACTAGTTTCTTCTTTTCTGTTCTATTAAACCATTCTTATCTCAACCCACGAGTTTTACCTTCTTCCTTCTGATTCTCTCCCCCATCCCACTGGGTGGGGGGTGTGGGGGAGTGAGTGAGCGGCTGCATGGTGCTTAGTTGCTGGCTGGGGTTAAACCACGACAATTAGGTTGATTGTTTTCTATGGTCAGTCATGCAAAAATGCAGAGAAAATAGGTAGGCTTATCACTCTAAGTAAAATTTTCTACCGTGAATAGGGGCTTGATTAAAACTGTCATGACTTCTAGTCAAAATACCTGATCACTTTTTAATGGTTTTCAGTGTTTAGCATTACTGTCTATTGTGTGTATATATCTCAGTCTCAAAAGAAGAATCACAATGTCTGTAATTTCATGCTCAATTTTCTAATATGGTGTTTAAATACCATAAGTCAAAGGTTTTTAGACAAAGAACTGTACCTCTCTACCTCTGGATGGTGTCCGGTACACTAATACCATATAGTGACCAAGATAATGCATCCCTCCCATCTTTCTTACTTTCTGAAAAACAATCATAGAAATTTTGTTTTCATGAAGAACTGAATTTTGCTCTTTTGAAGCCAGTTCAAACTGATAATTTTTACAGGCTGTCATTCTTAGTGTGTATTAGACTTGTTTTCATGCCAGTCTCTGGAGTTTTACTGGCTGTTGTTGTGCGATTTGGTATACTACTTATATGGAACTTGTTTAGCATAACTTGCTTAGCATTAGTAGCTAAATTTGCTGAAGCCTTAGGCCACAAGCTGTGAACTTTCACCTAGATATGTTGAACTTTTACCTAGTCAAGTAAAAGAAGGGCCCAGAGCCAGTTCAAGCCAGAAGATAAGGAAGCTACATTCATTAACAGAAGCCCCAACCTTAGAGATAAGAAAAGAAACAACCTGCCTAGAGACAATGAAAGGACCCAATGAAGAACGGGAAGACCCCAGACCCTAATATTACTATGGGTCCGAACTGTCGCATGAGGGGTGAGGAATTTAGATTCTAAGGGTATAATTGCCCAGGGATTTCTTTGTTCAAGGCAAATACAAAATGTATTAATATTGAGTAATGTGGCAGAATTCCAATACTTTTGTATTGTGGGTGGAATTGAATGAACAAGGTTTCAGAAATTATTTATTTTAGTAGCTGATTTCTTTTGTGGGATTTAAAGTGAGAAAGGAATTCCAAGCAGTACTGGAAAAAATGTTAAAGTGCTGATGACATACAGAATGAAAGAAACAAATACTAAAATTAGAATCACAAATATTACAGTGACTGAATTAATTTAAAGAATAAATTGCTGTCATAGAACCTGAGAAAGCTTTAGGCAAACTACTTGTAATCAGTGGGATCAATCTAATGTTTAAAGAGAGAAGGTAGTAAGGAATATATGTCAAAGGGCATATTTTTGTAATTGAGACGTATCCTTTCTCTAGATGCAAAACTGAAGCTATCAAGCTTTGGTTGCTTGCTCTTTTTTTCAGAAGAAGGGATCTTCTAGTTCACAAATGCATTACAGCTGTGTGCATTATTGGAACAAAGTAGTGTCTGCTGTCCTGTTTCCTTTTCTGAAAGTGCGTTGTAAATCTATGGGTAGTTTTGTTGTCCCACAAACGGGGTTCGTTTACCCGGTGTGCAAGCCAATAACACACAAGAGTCGAGGTATTTTCAGATTAATTTCATTGATGCGCATGAATGGGTGCCTGTCTCAAGATAGCACACCCTCGTCTCAAAAATCCTCACATTTATACACTTAACTAATACATATTCATTGTTATAGTCCTTAATGATTGGCTCTTTCTTCTTCACCCCTCATGTAAATTAGCGCGAAGACCCTGTCTTCTTCTTTCATTGTCTTCTTTTGAGTAGGTGGTCAATGAGTTGGTGGTCGCAATCTCCCCCTGTAGGAATTACCTTTTACCTACTTCTTCCCTAATCTTGGCAGTTCCAAGCGATTCTTAAAGGTTTATGGACCAGACCATAATCCGTTACCTTTTCTGACATAAACATAAAGCCCCGTTTTCTAGTAGTTAGTTCCTAAACCCTAAATCATGTCTAGTTATTGTTTCCCTATTTTAAATATTAACTGATGGAGGCTGTACACAGGACTTTAGGAACTCCCTGGTTATTTCAATCATATTATACATATTAATTGATAACAGTTTAACGGAAAAGGAGTGTCACGGTCCACTCGGTGGACTCGTGATGGTTCGTTTGCTATGATCTCGAAAGTGCAAAATTAAGGTGACCAACACCAAAGGGGATAGCAGTAATCACACAGTAAAACTTTATTGTATTGCCTGTGAGGAGGCACGCGATAGTTAGAGATGTGTGAAAGAAAGGAGAAAAGTAAAGTAAAGTTTAGAGAGAGGAGAAAGAGAGGTTATAGCTACCACCGCTGATCTCAAGACGTCCTAACAGTCCCGGGTCCATCTGATGCTGCGTCGTTGATCGTCGTGGTCCTTGGTGGGGAAGCTTCAAACTTCCGTTGTTCAGAAGTCATCTTTTATGCTT